>NC_133537.1:14093152-14394347 GCF_048544455.1 Silene latifolia | reverse complement strand
CGCGGCATCTTCCCAAGTAGCGACTTTCTTGTGTTCTAAGGAGTAGAACCATTGCTTCGGGATGGTGTCAAGAGATGAAGGAAAGATCCTTAAGAACATCTCGGGTTTGATGCCTTTGATAGACATGTAATCCTTGAAGGCACGGATGTGGTTCAAAGGGTTTTCGTGCCCCTTGAATTTAGGGATATCCGTCATGTTGAAGTTGGTTGGCAATTTGGAATTGACGGCCTCGTACTTGCGGTTATTCTCCCTATAAATATCATCCCCTTTAAGGTACATCAATTGCTCCTCTAAGTATTGGAGTCTTTTCTCGGCTACAGTTAGTCCCATGGTAGGATTTTCATCCCTAGATTCATCCGCGGAGTCACCTATTACTTCACTTTCATGAGGAGGCAACCTCCCCTCCACTACTACAAATCCAGGCAACTACAACGCCCCTTTAACAACGATTATTCACGAAAATCACAATAGACGTTGTAGAATGTATGGCACGAATTTTACTAAACTTAATTACAACGGGTATGGTTATAAAAACCGTTGTTATTAGTTTTAACAACGGGTCACACATGCACAACCGTTGTTAATAATTTGGCGCAAAATTGGCGCAAAGTTAGTGAAAAGTAATCACAACGGTTACTTTTGTAACCCGTTGTTAAAACATATTTGACAACGGGTGTTTTTTACAACCGTTGTTAAAACATATTTGACAACGGTTGTTGTTTAATAACCGTTGTCAATACCTTCCCATACTATAAACCACACAAACACAAGTCTGCTGCAGCCACAAAACACAACCCTTAATACACAAACACAAACACAGCAGACAAACACAAACACAAAACACACACTTTCTCATCGTCTATTTCTCTCTTTCTCTCTTTCTCATCGTCGCTTTATCTTCTCGCCGTCACTTTGTTGATTTCATCGTCTCTTACGTTCGTATTTATCGAGGTAAATCTCGCCGTCATCCTTTTAGTTTCATCGTCATTATTTTCTTTTTCTAATTATTTCTTTTGCATGTATGTGTTTTTATCGACCATTATGTTATTTGTTTAAGTATTGTTCGCATAATTAGTTAGTAAAACAATGAAGAAACAAGATGAAGAAGCAAGATAAACATAATTAATATATATATATATATATATATATATATATATATATATATATATATATATATATATATATATATATATATTTATAAATACATAAATTAAAAAAAAAATTACATTAATGAAAATGCAATTCTTATATTTTCATAGAGGATCTTATTCTCCTCTATCATATCGTTCCTCTCCTCCTTGGCTATTTGGAGGTTCCGTTCAGCAGTTGCTATATCGTCATATAGCTGCAACTGTTGCTGCTCCGTCAAGCCATCTTCTTTGGCGTCTTTCAGTACGGATCGAGTATCCGCAAGGTAGCTCTTGAAACTTTCCTCAATATGGAGCAACCGGCGGATGAAACTGTTGTTGTTCTCGATCATAGTAAGAGTCTTAAGGATGAAATCATTCATTTTGTTGGAGTTTGTTTTGAAGGATTAAGTAGGGTTATTTATTTGGAGTTTGTTTTAGCAGTTAGGGTTTGGAGATGTATATATTGAGATAATGGAAATGTTAGTTGAGATAATGCAATGTATTTATACTAAGCAATGTGTGGGTTGAATTGTTTTCTAATTAATATATATGTTAGGAAGTTGTGCCATGCATAATCATCATCATATCTCTCAATGCTGCTTCAAATCTTATTACTAACCCTTCTCATTCCATATTGTCCGTTCATATGCACAGTGATGTCAGTAATAATGCATGCATCGGAATTATAACGGGCCGTAATTATGCATGCATCTAGTAATATTTAATTTTTTTTTTTTTTAAGAACAAACAACAACGGTTATGTATAAAAAATCCGTTGTCTTTAGTTATAACAACGGTTTTGTATATTACAACCCGTTGTTATAACTTTCCCCCCAAAATTGAGTCACACTTTCCACAACGGGTTTTTATACTTAAAACCGTTGTTAATATTTTTAACAACGGTTTCCTTAAGAAAACCAACCGTTGTTAAAACCATTTACAACGGACGCTTTAACAACGTCCGCTTTTTTATATAACAACGGTTTTTGACCGTTGTTATAGCCTGTATTTGTAGTAGTGCTCTACGTCATAGATCCGGCCCTCGATGATTTCAAGGCGATCATGGACTTGGTCTTGGGTAACTTGGATTTGGGCTAGCGCGGCTACGATTCGATCATTACCATCTTGAAGTTGGTGGAGGTTTGTTTCGCTGGATCCAGGCATCTTGAAAACTGGATAAGAGACCGATGACGAATCAAAACACGATCGATCAATCTAACACACTTGCTAAAAGAAGAAATGTTTTGACTCGTAAAGTGGGTGTGTGCCACTTGTGTTGAGTGAGCTTTGAAGAAAGACAAGGATTTTGAAAATGTGTATCCTAGTCAACTATAGTGTAGTTGTAGGAGTGGACTCGAAGTGAGGTTTTAAAATGGGCTTGTGACCCGGATTTTGACTCGACAAATGGACAGAGTTTCGACTGGGTTTTGCGCTAATCAAATGGCCTTTTTCTAAATTTTGATTTAAAAGAAGGGTTTTGATTTTTACAAAAATTGTCATGGTTTCGTTTAGAAATGGTGATCAAGTAAGGTACAAACATTTATACAAGCATTATAACGGGATGCTAAGTGCATTTAAAAGGGTTTTGGTTTAAAGGGTGGGTTGCCATACCGAACCATCAAACCCGAAATCTGTGGAGAGGCTCGTACCAAACAAGAGTAAGGCCGATTCCTAGTCCATTTCCTCAAGTAGTGAAGGCCCTTGATACAAACAAGAGTAAGCATCCTAGTATGGATGACGTCAATCGCTATCCATCCTTAGGCCCAAATAAGAATTAGGACCGTTTAGACGGGACGATTGGTCGAATGGGTTGGTTTGGGCCTAGGAAGGCCGAATAAACGGTCTAGGAAGATCGAGTTATGAAAACCGACAATTGTCTTGTACAAATTATTCCCTAACCTTGTTCAAGTTTCACCCTTTCGGCTACACGTAAGTGTATTATCCCAGTGAGTCGCCAAACGTGGACGACAAATGGGCCTACGGGGGCGCTTGGGAGGAAGAGAACAAGCGTTTGCATTTTTGTTGGAGTCGCCACCAATTTTTATGGGAAATTGGAACCGTTCGAATACCTCGTGTCATGTCAAGACACAAAGTAGTGACATGAACACTAAGCAATCGTTACCCTTAGCATTCTATGTCTAGAATGACTCTCGTTGATGCCAATGAACACGGGTGTTCACGGAGATCTGGAGTAAGGGGTGAGGGTACGTATTAGGAAGCTCTTTTGATCGAACACCTAATCCCGCCCACCTCGATAGCGGCCTCTACTAATGATTAGGGACATCATCTATACTTGATATATCGTCGGTTATATGCATGCAATGCAACATCCAAGTTTTAATCCTAGCATGTGAGAATTAGACTAAGTCGGTGGACAATTAGTTTAACATACAATTGGGTCGAAGTAGGATTTAATGTTCAATTACATGTGAAAACATACAAATGATACAAAATAAAATTACAATAAAAGAAAATTACGATAATGAAAATTACAATAATTACATTGGGATAGGTGATTTATGTCGAAAATACCTTTAAAACGGATGATTTGAGAAAACGAATGAAAGAATAATCAACGAACAAGACAGAAGATGATAATACGGTTAATAGTCAATTATACGTAAACTAATTAAACTAAGTCAAGGCAACAACGGAGTTCAGAAGCAGAATTCAACCCGGAACAGGCGCAGCAGAACTGCGTCCTTTGGAATAGGCGCGGCCGATTCTTTGCGTCTGTTCTGACTTTGACTCTGGCTCGTGAACCCGAATGCGTGTTGTTAATACTCGTTGGTAAATTTAATGATTGATTATGATATTTACTCGGATGAAATTGATTATCAGGTTATTTACATGTGATTAAGGGGTCATAAAACAATAAACATGAATGAAACGAAATATTACGAATTAATTGCATGAATGAATGATTGATTAGTGACATGGGTGAATGAAATAAGTTAAACATGATGAATTGATGACGAACATGCGACGAATATGACAATAAACAGATGAAAATATGTCAAAGATCGAATTCCAGAAACTCAATACGAACAAATCGAATTTCCACAACCCGGATTGAATTTAATGACGAAAACCCGCAAATATGAGATTATAAGGAATTTAAGTCGGATTTAAATGAATTAAAACGTACTAATGAATGAATGATAATATACAGGTGAATTGTTAGACTATTATGTCAAAGAATTAACAGGAAACAAACAAAAACAAATAAGAAAAGAACGAATTACAGAGGACGAAGGAAGAAGAAAGGAAGCAGGAACTGCGGCAGCCTCACGAAGAGGCGCAGCAGGTGTTGCGTCTCTTCGAAGAGGCGCAGCAGTTGCTGCGTCCTTTCTCGACGGTCTGTCTTCTGGAAATCCGCAAAAAGAAGTTTTAAAACACGGTTTTAGAAATCGGTTTTAAGAGGTATTTTCGACATAAACCTTACAATTAATGATACAAAAAGTAAAATACAATAAATAAAAGAAGGATTTACACCCTCAGACTTACATGTTTGACGAAACGAGATGAACTAAGATATCGATTAGTGATGCTCGACTCGAATGTAAAGAAAGTGCCCTCGTAAGAGGAAAACGATTAGATTGATTAAGTTGATTGATTGTGGAGTTGGTAAAATTGGTCGGTCATGCAAACGAGGCTGGTACTCAGAAGGATCCGAGCTTACGTGGTCGAAATTTCAAGCACGTAGACGCCAAAAAGTAAGAACAAAGGTCTAGAATGCAAAGGGAGAAGAGAAGGGCGGACACTCGCGTGAGAAATATGAGGAGCGAAGGCTCCTATTTATACTAATCACGTGAAGGAATAGGGTTTCGGAGAGTCTTTGGAAGTGAATCTCGGAAAGATATGAAAAAGATACGAAAAAATACGCAGAAAAGGACCTGAGAAGAGGCGCAGCAGCCACTGCGTCTCTTGGAAGAGGCGCAGCAGCCACTGCGTCTCTTGGAAGAGGCGCAACACCTGCTGCGTCTGTTCCCAAGTGGTTTCCTCCTGCGGAAGAAAGATTTCCGTGTTTGAGTCATGGAAGGACGGAATAATTTGGTTTTCCTTAATATTTTATGTGAATATTACGGGAAATTGTTTACCAAAGGATAAAGATTTTTGAAATATTTATAAAATATGGAATAGAAATATCCGGAACATTCCAGAACATTCTGACTCGGGATTTAACGGTTATCAGAAAATGAAGACGGTTTTAGGCCCGGACTCCAAATGTACTCTAATTACTGTCAAAACGACCGTATCGGCGCGTAGATGACAACTAAGAGGTAGACATTAGTATTTGAGCAATCACTTGACGATAAACTTATGAACTGTCACAAATCGTTCCGCGTAGCAAACATGCGGCTCAATCATCACCGGATGGTTTGCGGGAGGTGCAAAAATGAGGTATCTACAGAATGGTTTGACAACCTTGATAAGCTTCAAACTCAACAATGATCCAAGATTATAAGCACCCATGTCGTGCTTCTCCATGTTGGAAAACTCATTGGTCCACTCTTTTAGGCGAATCTCCAAAGTATTCATGATGAGTGATTATATTGAGAGTTTTATGTAATAAGACGAAGAAGAGACGGAAGAATTGTGTGATTAAAACCTATATCAACGTCTCTATTTATACTAAAACTATGTTTCCTAAAATCTGCCAGAAAAGACATGCCTGGGAACAGGCGCAGCACCTGCTGCGCCTCTTCAAAGGGACGCAGCTCCTGCTGCGCCTCTTCCTCAGCAAGGTTTCTGTGATTTTCCGTGTTGGATCTTTCTTAAATTCCTTGGCAAATAATTTCCTATTCCTACGGGTTATTATTTTGGTAAATACGTGAAAATTGTCATGTTTCGTGTTTCCTAATTCCGCGAGCACGCATTTCGAGACAATATCAGCATTTTCGTCATTTTAACACACTTGTACATTTTCATTTTAGGGAATAATTTTCATTTTTTAATGTCATTCATTTCAAAATTTATAATATACTTCATTTGTCATCATTTCATTTCTAACTTATAGGTTTTTTTTTTTCATTTTTTTAGGGGTAACCCTCCCTACCGTCCGGTCATTTCTGGCAATTTTTTTGCATTTTGACGTTTTTTTTTGCATTTTTTTGTACTTTTGAGTCTTTCGTTTTGCGCTAATTTAGGCCATATGTATGTTTTGCGTGATTTCTATGTAAATTTCGGCAGCATGACGGCATAAACCGTCATCTACTAAACCTGTTCAAAGCTAACCTGCAGATACAAGCAACGCAACCCAGCAGCAAAGGCACTCAGGCCATCATATATACAGCCAAAAAAGGGAAATGTACAACAAACTGGGGGCTCAAGCCCCAAGCAAAGTCCAAAATGTCCAAAATGTAGGTCCAAAATGTACAAATGTGCAAAATACAAACAACAACTAAACAAAACTACTGTCGGTCGCCCTCTAGCTCTGCAACTCTTGCCGCAAAAGCAGCAACCTCAGCATCACGAACCTCGAGCTCCCTCAACAAGCGAGTTGTCTCCTCCCGAGACTGGGCCAACTCTCGCTCCAGCTCGCGGTCCCCCTGCAAACAACAAAATTGGCTCATGTCAATCATTTTAAGCAATTACAAGAAAAGTCGGAAAATCAAAATTCAAAATGAAATAGGCAAAAGGTTCATACCTGACGACCTCGACCGCCGACAAGTGCCTCGACGGCAGTAGCCCGCAGCCGGTTGGCCACCCTCCATAACGCCACAAACCGACACGGCGCAACCTGCATTTTAAAAAAAAGAAGTTCTCAATAATTGAATAAATACAATCAAATGTGTTCTTACACAAAAATCATGCAAATTAGAGGCTCACCCTCCGAATCAGATGTTGCCAATCGTCCAGGCCAGCTTCCGTCACAGCTACGTCAAAGTCACGCAGCTCGGAGATCGTCGTCCTCCCGGTCGTGTCAGTGTACTCAAGGGTCTTGGGGTACTCTGGGGGCTCGATGCCCGCCGCCTCAACCTCCTGCAATTCCAAATGTTTCTCATTAATCGGTGATCTTTCATCGTATTCTCAAAATCAACAAAAGTAAAGAAGGATAAATATGCTTACCACAACCGGCCAGTACGCCAACCTCTCGTAGAGGAACGCCGAGTAGTCCTCGCCAGGAAGAAGGAGGGCGTCACCGCCGACGCCAGCCAAGTCAGTCTCCCTCTCAGCCTCAGAAGGCTCCCTGAACATCGTCCTAGGAGGATCGATGGGAACCGTCAGGACATCCCGAGAACACTGACGAGCCAAGCGCTCGCCCAAGTACCACACAGGACTCATCGACGTCCTCATCAGCAGCCGGCTCGAGCTCCTAGGTCGAAGGACCTCAGCCACGAAAGGAGGCGCTCCAGCGTACTCCACCCAAGGCCTGGGCACCCACTGGGACAAGACAAACACGAAACCATTCTTATGATCGCTTAAAAAATAATGAAGAAGCAAAAATACAAGTGAGATGCTCATGTTGTCCAGCTGAAGAGCGTTCACGTCCCGCCGGTAAACACCGTGAGAGGAACGCTTGCTCCTCGTCCGACACATAACCCAATCCCTCACGACGGGATATGCCTTCTCCAGCGGCTCCGTCCTCTTGGGCGAGAGGCTCGGAAAGTATGAGTACACCCACGCCTGTAAAAGCAAGATAGTCAATAACGATCTTTTGTAATTTGATAAGGAAAAGAATTGGTTTTAGTCTAAATGAAGGTTCATACCTCCAGCAGTAGTCCAGGGCCAACAGCGCCAGGAGAAGTTCCCTTCTCCATCAACTCCGGATGAACCATGGCCCTCATAAAGCGAATGAGGACCGCAAAACCAGCAGTGACCCAATCCCAACGCCCTAGGGAGCTCAGGTCAGAAAGGAAGGGAGGAAGCTTCGTCGACAGCCTCTCTCCCTTGTCTCCGAGACAGAAACCACCAAAGCCACAAACGGGCCCTCTGCTCAGCTGTACAGGGAGGAGGAGCCGTCTCTCCCGTCAATCACCACCAGCGCCGGGGTCTTCCCCGCTAAGTAGTCTCGGACATAGGAACTGGGCACCAAACCAGGCACTGTAACAGCCTTCGGTGACAAGTTCCAGCCGATCAACCTCCTAACCTCGGCCGAGCCCACCCTCATGGCAGTCTCCGGCCACTCCACAGCCTCAGTCCCACACGGCAGACCAGAAATCATGCCGTAGTCCTCCAGAGTGACTCCCACCTCACCAAAAGGCATGTGAAAAGTGGAAGTCGTGTCCCAGAATCGGTCCAAGAAAGCGCGGACCAGGCTAAAGTTAGCCCGCAGCTTTCTCTTCGCGATATCCCTCCAAGCCTGCACCAAGGCACCGAACGCTCCACGCTCGATCATGGCGCGCTCCTCCGCCGACAGATTCTCGTAGCACTCCATCGCCGTCGTGTAACCCGAGAACGACCTGATGTTCCCGGCCTCCTAATGTGATTTGAAACAAAAGCTATCTTTAGTTTTGAATGAAAATTGGAAAGGAAATTGGCGCAAATGAAATGAAAGAAGATGAGTGAGGAGTAATGAATTCAAGATTACCAAGCTCTTCACCGTCCTGTAGGACAGGTGACCCTCCGCAGCCCAAAGCAAGTGCCTGCTGTCCTAGGTCTCAGCCCATGCAGGTGCTCCCCTCAGCTGACGACCTCCTCGTCCCACGTTGGCCCGCCTCGGGGTCTCCTCCTCCTCAACAGCCTCCTCCTCGTGGACCTCGCCCCCAGCAGCCATCACCGCGACGGTGAAAGCCTCCTCCAAAGCCTCCTCGATAACACGAGAAGGGTCAAGAGCAGTGTCTATCTCCATGGGAGCCCTCCAAGAAGTAGAAGCCTCATCACCAACAACATTAAAGTAATTTTAGGCCGCGTCACGTGACGACAAGCCTTGATTAGGGGATTCTCGAGCCTTCGGAAGCCCTGAAATCGCTCTTTTCTCGCCATATTTGGATATATTCTCACAAACTCGATCACTCATGTGGTAGTTAGGGTCAATTCAAGCCTAAGTTGAAGCCTAGTCATGGGTTCGAGTTGAAATTTCGGCAGCATTTCGTTATAACGGCGATTATGCCCTAGAAAAGTGCCCTGAAAAAGCCGTCACAAACCAAAATTCCGAGATGGTAGGAAGTTTACCCATCATACAAGGATCCCAAATATCAAGTTTCATCGCAAATGGGCAATCCTAAGGCCATTTTCGAAGCAATTTACGGTTTAGCTGTGAAACCGTCTCAATTTCACTCAAATGTTCAAAACTCAACGAAATTTCGAAATAAATACATGGTTATGATCCTTATACTACCAATTAACCATTTACATGATCAATTTTGCAAGGCAAGATCATTTGGGGGAAAAGCCCTAAATTTTCGACATTTTAGGGTTGGGAACCCTAATTTTGTCGATCAAATTCATCCATTATTGAAGATTAATGCAAGAATGATATACATACCTCGATTAGTCATGATGAATTCAAGCTTTTGGATCAAATTTTGGCGGAAATGGTTAAGATTTGAGAGAGAAATTGGTAAATTGTATTTCGAACAAATGAATTGAGTCCCTCTGTTTATCGCGTTTTTACGCAGAAAAGACACACTCGGGAACAGACGCAGCAGGCGCTGCGCCTCTTCCAAGAGACGCAGCTCTTGCTGCGCCTCTTCCTTAGCTTCCCTCCATACGAGTTTTCAAAAATTCGTTATGAGTTCGTTATTTGTGGGCCCATCTTTGGTGCGCTTCTTCTTCAATGCCATTATATCTTTTTTGGTCCGTTTGACGATCATTCTTCGTTCAGACCCGCATTTCTAAGCCAACTACAGACTATTATACGTTATTTATCGCTCCCAAGACTTTTGCTTGTCACAACGAGCCAGTATTCCTTCACAGGTGTTTCGACACGCCTTCATTATATTCCCCCAGCGAGAGTACACGGATGGACTTTCCCTCTCGAGACATGGAGATCAGTTCCCGATTATGTTCCCCAACGAGCGTTCACGACCGAAAGTCACTTCCTCTCGAGACATGGAGATCAACATCGACCCCGAATTCTTCCGAAGTTTGTTTGAAACTGAACACAAACAGATTTCTCCCAGCAGTTCCAGACTGTGTCTTGCTGTCCTCCCTAAAAATCATCGTTTCCTTATTATTTCTCAGGCAAACCTTCATATCTCCTAGGTAACCCTTTTCAGGATAAACCCTTCAAATCTTTCAGAAATTTACCGTTAATCCTTCAGACGACCCCTTTCAGAATCCCTGTGACCCCTGATGCCTTCAGACACCAAGTTATCTTCAGACCAAAGAGTTTTGCCGAAGCGTCTTCAGTCCCGTTTCACCCAGGGGTATCTCAGGTATGGTCTCTTATTATGGCTGGCGAGCCTCCTTACGTAGTCTAATGGACTTTAAACGACCCTCCCCGATAGTCGACAGCCTCTAAAATGTTCCCCACGACAGGTCCTTGGCTCAGACCCCTTGAGCCGCCTCGCGTCGCCATAGTCGTCAGGTTGTAATATTCGATTGACCTGATAGCTATACTTTGACTTTAGCCTTACCCAAGCCTCAGTCAAAGTGGGGGCTCTGTAGATACCTCATTTCTGCACCTCCCGCAAACCACCCGGTGATGATTGGGCCGCATGTTTGGTACGCAGAACGATTTGTGACAGTTCGTAAGTTTATTGTCAAGTGATTGCTCAAACACTGATGTCTACCTCTTAGTTGTCATCTACGCGCCGATACGGTCGTTTTGACAGTAATTAGAGTACATTTGGAGTCCGGGCCTAAAACCGTCTTCATTTTCTGATAACCGTTAAATCCCGAGTCAGAATGTTCTGGAATGTTCCGGATATTTCTATTCCATATTTTATAAATATTTCACAATCTTTTATTCTTTAGTAAACAATTTCCCGTAATATTCATACAAAATATTAAGGAAAACCAAATTATTCCGTCATTCCATAACTTAAACACGGAAATCTTTCTTCCGCAGGAGGAAACCGCCTGGGAACAGACGCAGCAGGTGCTGCGCCTCTTCCAAGAGACGCGGTGACTGTTGCGCCTCTTCCTAGGTTCTTTTCTGCGTATTTTTCGTATCTTTTTCATATCTTTTCGAGATTCACTTCCAAAGTCTCTCCGAAAACCTATTCCTTCACGTGATTAGTATAAATAGGAGCCTTCGCTCCTCATATTTCTCACGCGAGTGTCCGCCCTTCTCTTCTCCTTTTTCATTCTAGACCACGTTCTTACTTTTTGGCGTCTACGTGCTTGAACATTCGACCACGTAAGCTCGAATCCTTCTGAGTACCAGCCTCGTTTGCATGACCGACCAATTTGACCAACTCCACAACTAATCAACTTAATTAATCTTAATCGTTTTCCTCTTACGAGGGCACTTTCGTTACATTCGAGTCGAGCATCACTAATCGTAAACTTAGTTCATCTCGTTTCGTCAAACATGTAAGTCTGAGGGTGTATAAATCCTTTTTTTATTTATTGTTATTTACTTTTTGTATCTGATGGGGCATATTCTGCACCCGCTGACCGAGTCAACATACTGAGTAAGGTCAAAGATATCTACAGCAAGTCAACAACTTAGACGGCCTAACCGACGCAACCCGTCGGCCTGTCTCTTGTGCCTCGGCTAGGACAATTAGCCAGCCGGGGCACATATCCGCGAACTCATATCCAAGACCCCTCGGCGGCGAGTCAACAGGGCCCGCCGGCCTGCCATGGGTCCCTCGGCCGAGGGTAGATCAGTCTTTCCACCTGCTAGCCACTTGGCCACTTGGCCACTACGTGACAAAAGGTGAAAGTCTATAAATACTCCTCAACCTTCATTGAGGAAAGGATCCAATTAATCCACAATTTAACCCAAGAATCACTATTCATCTGGTAATATCTTCCTTATCTCTCTACAATACGTACTTTGCCAAGTAACAACAACTTACCTCTCTAAGTTACTGACTTGAGCGTCGGAGTGAGTTCGCTCGGCCCAAAGCCGAGCCCTCAGTTTGTTCATCGTTTCAGGAGACCGCAAGGAGGATTCAACTAAAGACGTCATTCTACAAGCACGGGTGGTAACTTATAACTGCTCTGGAATTACACCCGGAACAATTGGCGCCGTCTGTGGGAAAAGACACTAGAAGCTAGTCACATTCATTCCCAAACAAAAAACACAAAACAAAAACCCACCCAAAAAGCTAAGAAAATGTCGAAACAACAAGATGCAGTCGTAACCGACGAAACCACATTTTACCAAGATGATACTTTCAACAATTCTGGAGTCGTACAGCCCTCCACCGGCGGTGTAATCCAACCGGAGTTCGGGATGCCATCAATACCCGACACGCCGCTGCCAGCCAACCAGGTCACCATCATGGGACATGTGGTTGACGTAGCAAGGCTGAAGATGCTCCTAGACCTAATTAGTAATACGCCCGCTCACACTGTCACGTCGACAAGAGCGGCGGAAACTGTCCGGGAGACCAGGGCCCAAAATATGACTCCGAGAAATTTGAACGGAGCACTAGGAGAAGCCGGCCCAATCAAGACGCCAGGGGAGCCCAAAGTGGGCGCGGTAGACCTAAGTCCTTCCCGCACTCGGGGAGGACAGGCGTCCCGCCACACGAACGAGGCTCACCCCGAAGAAGCCAGAGGAGTCCGACTCAGCAGAGTTGGAGAAGAAGCCCGAGTCGAAGAAGGAGCCCCTCCCGTCACGGAGGAAGGAGCCAGGTTAGGGACGCAAGAAGCCGATCGCCGCGTGTCGTTCGACACATGGTTAGGCAGCCCCTCAACGCCTACGTCTTAGAAGTCCCGGTCCGAACAAGCTCAAGCTACCACCTCTCGTCGTACAAGGGAGATGGTGATCCACGACCACGCCGAGGCTTTCGAGTCTTACATGTCGGTATGGGAGCAGCCCGATGAGGTCTGGTGCCGAATTTTCCCAACAACTTTGCATGGGATGGCTCAGAGCTGGTACAAAGGACTTCCTGACGGCTCGGTGTATTATTACGCCGACTTGAAGGGCGCTTTCCTAGCCCAGTACTCCTGCAACAAGAGAAGGGCCGTAGAGACATCTGACCTCCTGACTATCAGACAGGAGGGGGGCGAGTCTCTCCGGAGCTATGTGAAGAGGTTCGATGGAAAAGTCCAGTTCGAGAAATTAATCCCGGCCGGCAGCCTTCGCGATCGATGAAGGGCCTCCCACGGGGAGCCTTAAAGAACGAGCTCATCAAGAGCGGAGGCCTAGGCCCGGACGCCGCCGCGAAAGTTGGCCGACCAAGCCATCAAGGTGGAAGACTACCACAAAACCTGGGAAGATCCCCGAAGCCGAGCACTCCGAAAAGAAGAGTCACGAGCGGGACGGCCCGGGACGAAGGACGCCGCGACAACAACGGCTCGCGGTCCGAAGGAAGACGCCGCGAGAATAACGAGATCACGGTCGGACGGATCCGACCGGAAACAAGACTCGGCGGGCGCGGGTGGAATTCGAGAAACGAACCACCGAGGCGGTATAGTGAAAAACCCCTCTCATCGCATCGCCCGCCGAAGTCTTCGCCCTGAGCAAAAACGAGGGCCAGAAGTGGGAGAGACCCCCAAGCCAAAAAGTGACGGTGACACGAGCGATCGTGAGTACCACGGCCACACCGGCCATTTAACCAACGACTGCCGCCATCTGAAGAATGCCATAGAGGAGCTGATCCGGAAGGGAAGCCTCGGCAAGTACGTTGCAAAAGGCCAAAAGACTGACGCCGGCGGTTCAGATAGGAAGTCCGTTTTCGAGCGAATTGGCGTGATTCATGTTGTCATCGGGGGCAACGAAAACGGAGGGTCCGCTCACGGGCACAAGCGGCACCTAAACGAGCTATACCAGGCCATCAACTTTGTGCCCAACTCAAGGATCCCCTCTGCAAGCATCCCCGATATGACTATCGGAAGAAAGGACTACGAAGGGGTCATCGCCCCTCACAGCGACCCGCTTGTAGTCAATTTGGACATATCCAACCACCTGGTCAAGAGGTGCCTGATTGACACAGGTGCATACACGAATATCATGTTTAGGGAGTGCTTTCTCGGCCTTGGCCTGAAGATCAAGGACTTAAGCCCCTGCACCAACCCCCTATACGACTTCATTTTGGCTGGTGCCGGGGATCAATTAGACTCCCGGTGACGTTCGCGAAAAGAAAGCGGCTAAAAACATCCTAGCTGAGTTCGTCGTCATTGACGGCTCGTCCGCCTACAACGTTCTCATAGGCCGAGTCACCCTGAGCGAGGCTGACGCAGTAATGTCCATCCGGGCCCTAACGCCGATGTATGTCTCGGACCGGGGGGAAGCGCATAAGCTCGTCTCCAAAGACGAGAAGGATGAGGTGGTCAACGTCCAGATAGCCGCCCGAGGTTGCAACATGCAATCCCTCAAAGAGGCGAAGAAGTCCGAAAGAGGAAAAAGCCCGTCCTTACAACAGGGGGGCGACCTCATGGATACGACTAGTGGCTGATTGGGGGGATGTGCCTGTGATGAGCCGTTAGGGCATTGGTAATCTCGTAAAATTTATGTAGCTGCGGAGGTGTCCGAAATAGCTGTGGACACCCCGACGCATGTTTTTCTTTTTACCTAGTAAAAAGCCTTTCATCAAAGCGAAATTTTGCCATCGGTCATCTATCAAGAAACAGACGCCGCTCACACTTTGTCATACCGACAAGAGCGGCAGTCTCCATCAAGAAACTAGCGCCGTCGCAGTCACCCCAAGTAGTAGACGCCACGGCAGTTACCCCCAGAGGTTTGATGCCGTCGCAGTCACTCCAAGTGGTAGACGCCACGTAACACGCTATCAAGAAACAGACGTCGGCTCACACTGTCATACCGACAAGAGCGGCGGTCTCCATCAAGAAACTAGCGCCGGCTCACACTGTCGCACCGATAAGAGCGGCAACCACCCTCGTAAGGCGGGTACCACGACGATGGCCGTCGCACACTACGTTCGCAAAAGCAAAAGTGTCTTGGAAGCATTGAGACACAGTCGAGATACACACTTTAAGACGGCCCCGGCCGGTCAAGACGGAAACGAAAAGAGCGCTCAATTAGGAAGCGGAGAACTCGACAAAGATGAGATAAAGACCTCGGCCAGGCCGAAGGCGAAAGAAACGAACTATTATTAGAAGATAAGTTACAAGAATTACAAGTGAAAAGAATACAGACGACGGCCGTCCCCACAGGGATAAGCCGAAATATAATCTACCAAGGCTGTACAAAAAGAGGCAAAAAACTAGCATTATGTTCAGGAACCGAGAGATAGCGGAGAGGAAGGGCTGAGTAATTGACCCCCGGAAAGCTGAAGCAGACCTGCTGTAAACTTGTTCTCATCAAGCAGCACATGGTAGCATGTGAGGAGCTGAAACAGATCTGCTGTAAACTTGTTCTCATCAAGCCGCGTCTTCTTCGGCGGCAACCCAAAGGACTTTTCTAGCAGCCTCAGCCTTGGCCTCGGCATCCTCAGCTGCCCTCATCCTTTCGGCTTCTTCCTTGGCTACTCTAGCCCTCTCAGCAAGAGCTGCTTTCTCCGCGGCCGCCTCCCTCTCCATCTTCGCCTTCACCGCCTCCTTGGCCTTCTCCGCCGCGGCATCCACCTTAGCCTGGAGCTTGTCATCAAGCAGCACGTCGAACCTGCCCCACGGGAAGGAACCATCAAGAGGGAAAATCTCCCCGATAACTTCCCTAGCAGCATCTTCGGCCAAATCCCGGAACTCGGCGCACGACTTGGGAAGCGGTCGGTTTGCGGCATCTCGATGTCCGCCTCCTTTTGCTTGATGATGGCATCTCTGCCCCGAACCACCTCCGCCTGAGCCTTAAATAGGTCCCGGGACTCGTTCCTCTGCTTGAGGTAGAGGTCGGCGCGCCCCTGAGCAAGCTCACATTTCCTCCGCAGTTCCGCAGCTTCGGTAGCCGCAGCCTCGGCTTTAGCCCTCTCAGCAAGGACCTCCTTTTCAGCGTCCTCCCTGAGTTTTCTCTCTGCCGAGAGCGCCTTCTCAGCTTCTCCCCTAAGCCTCTGCTCGTTGAGGAGATCCAGCTTCGCCGATGCAGCCACCTGCTTTGTGGCATTACGCTCATGAACAGCCCGAGCCACGGCCTTCTCTTGCTCCCTGAGACGAGCAGCGGTAGCCACGTTCCACCCCGCCGCTCCTAATAAGCTTCGTGCCCTCCTCTATAAGCTCGGAGACGGAAGCCTTCGGGATGAAGGGACGACGGTGGCAATTTGGCCACTAGCCTGTGGCTGGGAGACGAAAGCCGTCCGAGATGAAGGGTTGACGGTGGTGCATTGATCACCAACCTGTGCAGAGGAACCCACCGCCTGCCGCCCAACGCCACAAGCCGGATAGGTACCATGCTTGGGTTTCTTGGCCGGAGGAGACACTTCCTTGCCCGCGGTAGAAGCTGTCCTTTTCCTCCTACAGATAAGAGGAGGTCCCTCCGCATCAGAGTCCCCCTCATCAGGAATTTCAACAACCTCCACCTTCTTAGGGGAGGGGACGGGAGCTGAAACCGGCGCTGCTTTCCGCGTCCGACGCACCACACCGGTAACAACCCTCGCCTGCGCCTCCTCCTTGCCCAAGACCTTTAGCCGCTGCTCCATAAGATCATTCGACGACATCCTGCGGTCATGGGCTGGAGCCTTGGGATGCAAATTAGCAACGGTTTTATCTTTGTGTAGCCCCATTCTCCGAAGAAGATCCTCAGGTAGTTCCGGTCCAAAGTGGTCTACGAAAGAAACAAAGCAAAAGTCAAGTAGAAGAAATGAATCGAAGTTCGAAAATCAAGAAACATTGAGAGCGGCGGAGGGCCTCACACCGACCCCACTCACCCCGTGCTAGGGCCGGTATGAGGCCGACATAGCAGAGCGGCTCATCCTGAAGAATGATCTGCGTTGGGGGAATCCATCTTTTCGGCATCCCACGCTTGTCCACCTCAAAGAGCCTCATTGCCAGTCTCTCATCCTCCGTAAGAGGGACCCTGCTAGCGTCCATTTTAAGATGCTTACGAGTGACCCATCTGTCATGCTCCGCCCTAGTCTCACACCGCAGATTAACCCGGTGCTGGAAGGAACGGGGCAGCGGATAGTCATTCGGCACTTTGACATACACCCACTGACCTTGCCAGCCCTTGCAAGAAGAAGGTTTGTCGTGAGACATAACCCTGCTCCGTTTGTACACTGTACCACCCAACACGGCCGGAGTGACGGTTTGAGATGATGGAGTCGGCGGAATAAATTCACCGTCGGAGCCTCTCCCTTAAAAAGACAAAGCCAGACAAAACCAATTATGGTCCTCATGGCCAGGTGGTGCGATTGGGCAACGGCAACGTTCATGGCTCTAATTATGGCCACAACGTACCCGTTCAGCGAAACCGAAGCCCGAACTCCAAATGCCGCAGTACACGCCAAGATAGCTGACCCGGCGGAGGGCGATATACAGACCTGACCCTCCTTAGGGATAACAATTTCATATCCCCTACCCAAGAAAAAATGATCCTCGAAAAGTTTCCCGCCGGAACAACGGGCAAGCTTACGGGACCAAGCACGATCAAGGCAGATCTTACAGACATAGCCGTGATCCATGATGTACTGTCTCCCCTCACTAGGGCGGGACCTTTCCACTTCATCACCAAAATCATCACCAAAGTCGCCACAGAATCGAGTCCCCCGTTCCTCAAGAATTTGAGGATCAACTTCGGAGAGAGGAGACCTAGGGCCCCCCCGACGCAGTTTACTAGGTCCAAAGATCGGAGAAGACATGTTCACAACAAATTACTAACAAAAAAAAAAAAAAAAATAAAAGTTCGCTTGTTTACCTTAAAGAAAAACACTCGCCGGGTCAAAAACTCCGAAGATCAAGAAGAAGAAAACCCTTGAAAGTTTGGAGAGATGAAGATTTTAGAGAAAAATTTTCGAAAATAAAATGGAGGCCAAAATCACGGAATAACTTCCCTATTTATAGAGAAAAGCCCATGAAGAAGGACCAATCAGGGCACAGCCCATGAAGTGTCAACCAATCAGCGAACACACACGTGTCAAGCATGCAACCGCGGAATGTCAATCGTCGCAACAGTTGAATGTCAATCAATGCAACAGTGACCAAGCGTCTTCAACAAGCCTATTCACATCTCTGCGACTGTTCATTTCAAGCAAATTCCTGGGTATCTACTCTCCGCCGGCTACCGATCAACCAAGTCATGGAGCACCGGCCGGGGGCAATCAAAGTCAACCGGCACTCTCAGCCCTGGTCTCGGCCAGCGTCATGTTCCTTTTCCACATCGGATACCCTTTACGCATCCATGTGGAGGGGGGATATGGTATATGGTGCGGCCTAACAAGAGCCACGCCGGTACACAAGAAGACACCGATACAGGAAATTTGCGGAAGTTTGTGCAGAATATATGCTCAGCATACATCGGAGCCCATACCACGGCATAGACTACGCTGGGGGCAAATTGATGGGGCATATTCTGCACCGCTGACCAAAGTCAACACACTGAGCAAGGTCAAAGATATCCACAAGTCAACGACTTAGACTCTAGCCGATGCATCCCATCGCCGCTAGCTAAGCGTCTCGGCCTGACAACCTGCCAGCCGGGACACATACCCGCGTACTCATATCCAAGACCCTCTGCCGGCCTGCCATAGGTTCATCGGCCGAGGGTAGAACGGTCTTTCCACCTGATAAGCCACTTGGCCACTTGGCCACTACGTGACAAAAGGTGAAAGCCTATAAATACTCCTCAACCTTCTTTGAGGAAAGGATCTCACAACTAAACCTAAATACACTATTCATCTGGTAACATCTCTCTTATCTCTCTACAATACATTCCTAGCCAATTAGCATACAACTTATACCTCTAAGTTCACTGACTTGGGCGTCGGAGTGGGTACGCTTGGCACAAAGCCAAGCCCTCAGTTCGTTCATTGTTGCAGGGAAGGCCGAGGGAGACGATAGAAGCACGAAGGGTCCAACCCAAGACATTATTCTACAAGCCACGGGTGGTAACGATACTTGCTCTGGAATTATACCCGGAACAGTATCATTAATGTAAGATTTATGTCGAAAACATCTCTTAAAATCGATTTATAAAATCTCGTTTAAAACCCTTTTTACGGATTACCAGAAGATAACCGTCGAGAAAGGACGCAGCGACCGTTGCGCCTCTTCGAAGGAGCGCAATGTCTGCTGCGCCTCTTCATGAGGCTGCCGCAGTTCCTACTTCCTTTCTTCTTCCTTCGTCCTCTGTAATTCGTCTTCTTTTTTTGTTTCGTTTGTTTTTGCTAATTCTTTGACATACATACCATAATAATTTCACATGTATATTATTTATCATTCATTAGCATGTAATTTAATCATTAAATCCGACTTGAATCCCTTATAATCCAATATTTGCAGGTTTTCGTCATTAAATTCAATCCGGGTTGTAGAAATTCAATTCGTTCATATTGAGTTTCTGGAATTCGACTTTTGATATATTTTCATCTGTCTATTGTCATGTTCATCGCATATTCGTCGTTAGTTTGTCATTAATTCGTTATGTCTAACCTAATTAGTTCACCTATGTCACTAATCAATCATTCATTCATGTAAATAATTCATCTTAATTCCGTTTCATCTGTGTTTTATTGCTTTTATGACCCTTATTCATGTGTAATTAATCCATTAAATCACTTACATCCGAGTAAATATATTAATCAATCCTTAAATTCACTAACGAATATTAACGATTTGCAGTTCCGGCTTCACAGCCAGAACTCAACCTTGGAACAGACGCAGCAACTGTTGCGCCTCTTCCAAAGGGCGCAGTCCTGCTGCGCCCGTTCCAGGTTGATTTCTGTCTCTGAACTCCCGTGTTGCCTTGATCTAGTTTAAATAGCTTACGTATAATTAACTATTATCCGTATTATCGCCTACTGTTTTGTTCGTTAATTCCTTTATTCTTTCTTTTTTCCCAAATTATCCGTTTTAAAGGTATTTTCAACATAAATCGTTTAACCCAATGTAATTATTGTAATTTTCCATTATTGTAATTTCATTATTATATTTATTGTATCATTTTTATGTTTTCACATGTAATTGAACCTTAAATCCCAACTTCGACCCATTTGCATGATTAAATTAATTGTTCACCGACTTAGTTAATCTCACATGCTAGGATTAAAACTTGGATGTTGTATTGCATGCATATAATCGACGATATATCGAGTATAGACAATTTCCCTAATCATTAGTAGAGGTCGCTATCGAGGCGGGCGGGATTAGGTGTTCGATCAAAAGAGCTTCCTAATACGTACCTTCACCCCTTACTCCAGATCTCTGTGAACATCCGTGTTCATTGGCATCCACGAGAGTCATTCTAGACATAGAATGCTAAGGGTAACGAGTTCTTAGTGTTCATGTCACTACTTTGTGTCTTGACATGACACGAGGTATTCGAACGGTTCCAATTTCCCATAAAAATTGGTGGCGACTCCACAAATGCAAACGCTTGTTTCCCAAGCGCCCTCGTGGCCCCCATTGTCCACACTGAGTGACTTAATTTTGTTTAGTACTAACTACTCTCGAGAATGCAAATGAATTTCATAGCAATTCTATCATTCTAGAAATTTTGTTAAATGACCTGATTGCTTCCTATGACAAACTGAAATTGATCATTACACGATCCATTCATTGTATATTTTATCATTATCAGAATGGCGGAGCTGGAATTTAAGTTTAGGGGGGCGAAGTGATAATGATATAAGTTACACTCGAAAAAACTTCGAAAATTTCAACTAAAAAAATCCGAAAATTTAATCCGTCGAAGGGAGGGGGCAATTGCCCCCGCCCCCAGCTCCACCACTGATAGCAAGCATGGTCATTTTATTTCATCATAATAATTTCTCGACACTCGCTTGAAATTTTGCTATAATAGCGTATTTGCCTATATATATCATTCTATCATCTAGATTTGCACAAATTTCCTGGGATGTCCAACCTCTACTACAGTTTAGGAAAATAATATCATAGGGCATATCATATATCTCATATTAGTTCATCTTCGACTCTTCTATGTAATAAAAAACATGAAACAAGTAAAAAGAACGTAAATAGATATAAAATATAAAGCTTTTGAACGGATCTCTCAAAATAACCATATAGCATGAAGAAAGATAAATAGAAGTAAGACAAATAAATGTTTTCTGAATTACATTTCTTTATATGTTGACATGCGTTTATGTGTTCAAACTGTAAAACAAATTGGATTTTTTATTCGGTTTGATCAATTAAAAAAACATTTTAAAAATATTAGCAAACGTCATTTTTAAGGAAATGATCTCGGGCAATCCAACCAATACACACCAAAAGAGCAAAAGCACAAAAAGAGGCGGCTACATTCATTTTGTGCCATCGGAAATCTGGAAGGGCCTATTAGATTGGGTTAACAAGTGTTTGAGGTCAGGTTTTAAGAGTATTGGCAACAGGCCAAGAAGAGCAATGCAAATATGAAAATGAATAGAAGAAAATCACTACGAGTCCAAGGGGTTTAACACTGAGTTGACCAAAACCACCAAAAGATTAAGGAGAAAAGATCAGAGTAAATCAAGACGAGTTGAAGTGATTAAGGTTTTGAATGAGTCTAGAATAAAGGTCAATTTAAAGGAGTAGAAAGTAAGCGGGAGCTGACAAAACGAGGGACAGACCCACAGAATGCGGATAATGCTCTTAGAATGATGGTGATACATGTTACAAGAAGGTGAAATAGGCAAACCTCGAGAGGAGAGAGTAATCAACCAAGCTACAAGAAAAGAAAATTACGATGCTTGGTACATGTGGAACATAATCCTTTAAGGCTGGTCATGAAAAGAAGGGTAAGGTGAGGGTAAGAGCACTCTTTAGAATAAGAGAAGTATAAGAAGAAACTTAAGGAGAAACTTTTAAAGGAGCATTGAGAGTTGATATAACGGTCCCAACGGAGTTAAAAAGAAATTGAGTAACAAAAATATTAGAGATATTAGTTAGTATAAGATATTAGGAAAGATATTATTATGAGTATCATAATAATATCCTATAGAATATTAGGAATATTCTTGGATTATCCTCCAAGACGGTTTACTATATAATGTAACCGACTTGGAGGATAATCCAAGAATATTCCTAATATTCTATAGGATATTATTATGATACCCATAATAATATCTTTCCTAATATCTTATACTAACTAATATCTCTAATAATAAAGAGCACATTAAACTCATTGTCAGAAACGTTTTAAGAGACATTGACAATAATAAAGATATGAAACACATGGTTGAGGTGGGGAGGAGAGGTCCAAAAAGAAGGGATCTAAGAGGCTTAAGAGTGTACTGCATGACTGTATCTATATTAGTCGTTTATCATACTTTAGATTCAAAGATCAAAATAGAGAAGACGTGTATATGTTGTATGTAACACATGCGATGTTAAACAAATTTAAATACAAATGGATTGTCATTTTTTTGTTTTGTTTACCAATTAAACTTCTCATCTATATATATATATATATAAAAGGGAGTTTTTTCGAGCGATCTTAGAGCGTCCACATCATCAAAAATCAATTTAGGAAATTATAATTTTTGATGTAAAAATAAAGTGAAAAATCTTTTAATTATTATAATATGTATATTTCCTAAATTATATTTAAGTGATATTTCCAATTTTTATATCAAACTTATACATTTCATTTGGTAAAAAAATATCGTTAAAAAAATTATGAAAATAATATAATTAGCTTTGTGGTAAAAAAATGATATCATTAGAGTATAAATTTCATATTATTTGCACATATTAAAGATTGTGTACTTCTTAATACGTAAAATTGTGTACTTTTTAGTACGTTTTGTCCCACATTGGAAAATAAGTAGGTGTGGTGAATATACTACATATAAATAGTAGAATTGTCCAACATCGAAAGATTAGTATAAGATGATATGATCCTATGATTATAAATAGGAGGCATATTTGGAACTTATGTATCCACCCAAAATTTTTTGAGTCTCATAAATATTGTTTTAAAGAGCTCTTAAGATTTTCTATCATTATCTACGATATGATATAAAAAATAAAGTGGAAATCGTTGGGAACTACCCGGGAAATAATTAAGAACATGAACAAGAAAATAAAAAAAATACAAAACTAAAGGTTTTACTAATGGTAGTCTCCTGACAGAGTACAAAACTAAAGATTATACTAATGGTTGTCTTCTGAATGCAGTAATAGAGCGTTAATGAGTCATTATATGTACGATGTAGAGATTTCTATCTAATGATCGAGACTAAGTGGTTTTACCTTCAAAGAAAAATAATATGTATACAATAGTAGGTTTTTTAAGAAGAGACATGTATTTCTTGGTATGTTATATCTTTCACATTGAAAAATAATGTAGGCATGATGAACATAATACGTCTAAATAATTAAATTATGTATCTCACATTGAAATAATAGCATACGGTAGGGTGATTCTATAAATATAAATAGGAGGCATCCTTGAAACTTAAGTATTAACCCAAAGTTTTAGGGTAAAATAGAACAACATTTCATTCAATCATCGTCTCATTACACTATAACAATAAGGAGCAATACTAATTATTTAGAATTACACATACAATTGTTCATCATTGAACTATTACAAAATATTACGAGTAATACAATATGTAGAAGTTGTGTAGAAGTGAGCTAGATAACCCGACCACGAGTTAGTTAAATATGTAGAAGTTGTGTAATTTGTGTGTATTTCATTAATTAACAATAGCGTACATATATAGGAGAGGCAATATAATAACCTAATATAAAGATACAAAATTCTAGGGCAAGCAAAGTATACAAAATACAATAGGCTGCCATCTGTTCGTCCCCTCCCACCCCATAAGTTCATTCTATAAATATAAAAGATATGTACTTTTTAGTATGTTATATGTCCCACATTGAAAAATAATATAGGTGTGGTGAATATATTATGTATAAATAATAGAATTATCCCATATATATACATTTTCTATATTATATAAAAGTGATGTTTATAATTTTGATATAAAAACTTTATATTTCATTTGACAAAAATCTGATGCTAAATATACATAAATTGGTTATTAATGTGTCATATATAATGATAATCTCTGCACTAAAATAGAAAATTTATGAATTATAATACAATCAAGTGTTGCATAAAAAGATCTTGAATCCACAAAGAAATCAATAATGAGCTTTTTTACTTTGATAAATAGTAGAATTAAATCTTTTTAACTTTCAAATATAGGTAATTATTATGCCTCATTACATTTGAGTAACTAAAACACATCATAATTTTTAACCATTAATCAAAATCGCACCAGAAAAATAAAATATTTGTTTATACATTTTATTGTTCCCTCAATTACATCTTAAAAGTCGTGTTATGAAAAAAAATGTAATTTAAATCATATCATTTGTACATATTTTAATTATGACAAAAAATGGAAAAAAAAACGTACGAATATAAATAGATAGTATAATATTTTCTCATTATTAAATCGGGTTGGATATCAAAATAGGTGCAAAAAAGATGGTGTACGTTTTCGTGTATTATTTGTCCCACATTAAAAAATAATGTAGGTGTGGTAAATATACTAAATATAAATAGTTGAATTGTCCCACATCAGAAAATTATCATAAGGCGGGGTGATCCTAAAAATTAATTTAGAAAGGTATCATAAATACTCCCTCCAATTTCATTTATTGTTCCCCTTTCCCTTTCCATCCATTTTCCTTATTGTTCCCTCTTTCCTTTTTTGGACAACTTTGTGTGGTCCAAAATCAATTTGATGTGGGGTCATGTGTATTGTGTGGTCTAAATTGATTCTCTTATTTCTTATGTCGAAAAGAAAGGGGAACAATAAATGAAATTGGAGGGAGTAATATTTTTTGATGTAAAAAATAAAGTGGAGAGTCTTTTAATTATTATAATATTTATTTCCTATATTATATTCAAGTGATGTTTCTAATTTTTATATAAAAATTTTTACATTTCATTTGGCAAAAAAAAATATCGTTAAGAAAATTATGAAAATAACATAATTTGATTCGTGGTAAAAATGTTATCATTAGAGTATAGATTTCATATAATTTGTACATATATAAAATTGTGTACTTCTTAGTATGTTATATGTCCCACATTGAAAAATAATGTAGAATTATATAAAAATAATAGAATAGAATTGTCCCACATCGAAAGATTAACATAAGATGTGATGGTCTTATGATAATAAATATGAGGCATCCTTGGAACTTATATATTAACCCAGCATCTTTTGTGTCTATTAAATAAGATGTTTTGACTTTTGATCATTGTTCCGGGTGTAATTCCAGAGCAGTTATTTGTTACCACCCGTGCTTGTAGAATGGCGTCTTTGATTGAATCCTCCTTTCGGTCTCCTGAAACAGTGGACAAACTGAGGGCTCGGCTTTGGACCGAGCGAACTCACTCCGACGCTCAAGTCAGTAAACTTAGAGAGAGAAGTAGTTGTTACTTGGCGAAGTATATATTGTAGAGAGATAAGGAAGATATTACCAGATAAATAGTGATTCTTAGGTTAAATTGTGGATCCTCTCCTCAATGAGGGTTGAGGAGTATTTGTAGACTTTCACCTTTTGTCACGTAGTGGCCAAGTGGCTAGCAGGTGGAAAGACTGAGCTACCCTCGGCCGAGAGACCTATGGCAGGCCGGCGGACCCTGTTGACTCGCCGCCGATGGGTCTTGGATATGAGTTCGCAGATTTGTGCCCCGGCTGGCTAGTTGCCGTGGCCGAGACCCAAGAGACAGACCGACAGGCTGCGTCGGTTAGGCTGTCTAAGTCGTTGACTTGCTTGTGGACATCTTTGACCTTGCTCAATATGTTGACTTGGTCAGAGGGTGCAGAATATGCCCCATCAATCATATCTAAATAAATGATAAGACATAAGATGTAAATATTAAGACTTTATAACCATTTTTTTGTTACTAAGTTAATTACCCCGTTGCAACGCACGGACATCCAAACTAGTAACTACTATCTAAAGGAAAAAAATGTGTAATCCAACAAGTGTTGATTAGTTTAGCAATAACTACTATCTAAAGGAAAAAAATCTAAGTAATAAGTATTGTCAAGCAAATATGTTAGCATTAAAACTGAGCTACAGTCCCTTTACACAATAAAGGTTAAAACGTCCTTACGCATTTTACATTTCGACAATTATTTTAGAATGCGTGCAACGCACGGAGATCACACTAGTTTTATAATATTCAACGACCTAAAAACTAAATAAAAAAAAAAAAAAATTGAGGACTGAGTAGGTGGTTTTTATCAGTTTTCTTAAACTGTGGATTAAGGTAATTTGTTCACGTCCTTGGTAAAACCTAACATTGGATCTAAAAGATGTTAGATTAGGAATAGTAAATAATAATACGGAGTATCGGGGAAAGTGGCTCACTGATATTTGAGAACAGACATAAAGATGGCGACGTACAAGCTTTGGATGCGACTTGTAAAATTGGCAATGATGACACGAGGGTAAATAACTAGTCCCTCCATTCAACTCCACTTTGCAACTTTCTATTTTGCGCACTATTCACAAACGGACATTCAACTTCAATTTTCTCTCGATATATAAGTGAAAATATATTCATGTGAGATCTTATTTGATTCGTCTTTAAGAATACATTAAAAATATCTAACTTTTATAATTTTTGCAAATACGCAGCTAATGATATTTATCGTGTAAAAACTGCGTTGGCAAACGTGATAAAAAAAACTTGTAAAGTTGAGTTGAATGGAGAGAATAGATATTTGTGACGGATGGATTAGTAGGGGAATGGAGGATTCATTTTCCCACTCTTTTAAATTTCGTATTTTATCATTTAGGAACAATGGAAATTGCCGCCTTTCAAATCCCTATCCAAACAAGGTTTAAGTGAACCAAACGTCACTTCTTTAGACGTTCCTACTAAATAATGAAAAAAAAAACACTCACTTCCACTCTTTGATTCATATTTTTGGTGAAATATTTTGATATTTTTTCTATTTTCGTGTATTCCACTAGTATTTTGTATTCATTGAAATTTCTCACCTCCTCTAACATTAAGTTCTAGCTCCGCTAAACCGCCACTGTCTCTACTCTCTAGATTTTGATGCCAAATATAGCCCAACTCAAAAATGACGGGAACGATAGGCTTTCTGGCCCGCTTTTGTAAACGACATGTCACCTAGGTAGCACCAAAACGGACACGGACACGACACGGACACGTGACACGGCATCCCATGAAATTTAGGACACGGGACACGTTATTTAAATTTAATAAAATACTCCCTCCATACCACACCAATGGTAACATTGAGAATCTTGGCACTATTTATGGTCGTAGAGAATCTTCGATATTATTCTTAATTTATAAGACAAAATATAGTCATGTGAGATCTTGTTTGATTTATTGTCATGAATGCTAGAATAATATCAATTTTTTATAATTTGTAATAATGTGTAATGAAAGATATTCACGTTGCAAAAAGTATCCCGACAAGTGTGAAAAAGTCAATGTTACCATTGGTGTAATATGGATGGAGTATATATTTTTTAGTGATAAACGTTCGATTTTATTTTTGTAAAAGTATTTGATATTAAATTTAAATAAGAGAAGGTAAAATTTGGCCTTTATTATAACTCATTTTCATTTCTCATCTAAACCCATATTTTAATCAACCTCTTTCGACAGCTCATTTTTCGTCTAAAGAACATCATTCATCCCAAATTATGTCCAAATACCAAGGACACGCGTCGGACACGTGCCCAAATACCATGGACATGCGTCAGACACGTGCCCAAATAAAAGTAGAAAGTTAGACACGGCTTTATAGGTGTCTGACATGTTTCGGCGTGTGTCCGACACAGTGTCGAACACGGGACGGCTAATTAAACGAAGTGTCCGTGCTACCTAGCCTGTCACTAGGAACTCTATGGCCTTGGTTATACGACTTATACCTCATGAATTATGGGCCGTAAATTGGGCCTAAGGCCCATTAACTCTATGAAGGGCATGTCAAGTGGGCCCATTATTGACTGATTTGGGCTCTCCTTCACTAGTCGCGTCCTACACTACCTCAGACTCTCAGAGTACTTCTTGATTGGTCAACGCTGAAACATTAACATTTGGTGAGTTTTCTTTTTTTATTTCTTCTCTTCTGATAATCTTGCCCTTTCAATTCCTAACAAGATTTTATCAAGATGCATTAAACACACTTCATAAAATAATGTGCATCATATAGTGTGATATGTGGAGCATTAATGTTCTTGGTTATGTTTATGATTTTCGAACTTTTTGTTGAAGTCTTTTGATAAAAATAAATTTCAATCTGATATTCAGAAAAAACTCGTCCACTGATATCTTATTTATCAAATTAAGTGCACAAAACATAAGATCACAAACCCCCCATAAAATGTTTATCTTGTATGAGATGTTGTCATACATGTATAAATATAGGCTATCAACCCAATGTTATACTTATACCTTACTAAGAAAAACATTATAATTACTCAAATAAATATATTTGAGAACACAAATGCCACCATCAACATCTTTTCCAACATTTTCCCCTCGTAGATGAAATAAATGTGTAGACTTTGTCTTGTTTTATAAGCACCCAGATGAAAGAGTAGAAAAAATAAGGTTAATATCTTTTCCAACGCCATAACCGCCTTTTGCATAACATAAAACAACATATTCAACGAACACAATTGAGTTTTAATCTCAAACTGATGATAATCAATACTCAAATAAATACTTATTTAAAATCGTCAATGATAAGTAACACCATTTTATAAAATCAAAAAAATAAAACCAAAGCAGTACAACATATTCGAGAAATAGGAACATACATCGGATGTACTACCTCAGACCTCATTAGTTTTTAAGCTTATGTGTATTTTTTCTGAACTTTTTAAAGTTTATAAGTTACCTTTTAATTTTTTGCCGTCAAAACTCAAATTTAACTGAGCTTATATGTAATATTTTTGAGTTATATTGTAATTTTTTGAGCTTAATGTCTAGTTGAATGAACTCAGAAACTTTATAGTAAAACTCAGAAACTTTAAAACAAAACTCGAAAACTTTATTGTAATACTCAAAAACTAAGCAATTGATAGTAATACATCGGATGTATAATCCACTTATACTGAACATATTCTCACATCTACAATTTCATAGGTCAATTCATCTCAATCCTTAAAAAAGGTCAAAAAAGTAAATGAATTTGTGCATCTCAACATACATTAGTTAGCTAGTACTCCTCTACTAGTAGTAATAGGATGATGTCCATAACTATCCTTTTCATCCATCTATTTTCTGCCAAAGCTAAAATTCGATGTGCTGACCCATAAGTGTGATTAAATGTCTTGATTTGGGTCTTTGACAGAAATCCCAAACAATTTTCCGCTTTTTCTAATTAGATTTAAAGATACACGATAAAAAAATCGAAATTTTATGTTTGTAGCGCATAAAAAATAAAGCTGGTTTGTTAGTCTTTGTGTTAATTTTGTAAATTCATAAATTTTGTACACGTCTTATGTAAGTAAATATGGTAATCTATTTTAAAGTCATTTTCATACGTTTCTATAAATTACGACTCCAAAGAAAATCCACTTTTTCTCCAATGTCTCAATTCATAAAATAAACATTACATATACAGTAATAATGTGCTAAAAAAAGTCTCTTGTTTTATAAGCATTCTCTTGTATATTACTCTTGGTCATACGAAGCAACAACAACTAACACATCTCTTCAACCCCACCTTACAGTTTTGTGCATGGTTTGCTTCACCATTTCTTCAATTTCTTTTATATCTTCTCATCTTATTTTCTTATTTCTCATTCGCAAATTCTTGTTTAAGACGGAAGTATCCGTCTTCTGTTTATTTGCTAAATAATAATGCTTGTTATTTAATTGTTTTTTGTCTTGTTTTTTTGGTTGATTTTGCATTATATTTCAGTTGGGTTTGTGTTAAAGATTTCAATTAAGCGATGGGTCCAGTAAGAGGGTCAAAGAAGAAAAGAAAGAGAGATTCTTTAGAGAATGAGAAGCCTGCAGCAGATTGGTGGCTCGACTTCTCTAAGGGTATATATATATGCTCTCTTTGTTTACGTTTTTTTATTCTTTGTAAGCGGTATTTTAATTAAAGATAAACAAATGATTGAGACGTAGTAACGAATATATAGCATGTCTTTATTACAGTGTATGTCACATGGGTTTCTATTGAATTACTCTTGTTGATCATGTTTTGGACTGTTGAGCATCTGGGTTTGTTGTTTTGTATAGTGAAATTATATGTTAGATTATGTAGAGATTGAGATTTCTGCGCTGTACATGATAATGGGTTTGTTTCTGCTGTGAATTGTGAACATATTTTGACATTTCTTGAAAGGGTTTCCAGGCACTTTGTTAAGGAATCAATTCTGCAAGAGTTTACGCTTAGCCGGCTTTGCTTTTGCTTATGCTGTTGCTTAAGATAATAGGGATAAAGCTGTGAGATGTGAAAAAATTTCAGCTAGTACACTTTATCATTGTTTGTCCATTTTCTTAATAATCTCTGTAACCTAATTATGCTGAAGTCGAGATTCTGTCGTAGATTGGAGTAATTTAGCGCGATTTTAGGGCCTTGCAGATATATTATGTGGATTTGTTGATTAGAATCTCAGATCCACAGTACATTATACATCCATGTTTCCTGTAACCACTGTACTAGGAAGTCACTATTCACTCAGTTGTTGGATTCAGGATATAATTTTCTTCCTGAGATTGTGATTGTATAGAGAGGCGCGCTTTTAAGATTACGATACGATCTTAAACTTGTTCTAGTTATCTCCCCAATTCAACAGTGATAATTTCAGCTAACTTCCATATGTCTTGAATACACATGGTCTTTATGTTCAATTCTTGATGATATAAACATTCAAACTGTCAGTGCATACTTCATTCCAGCCAAGAAATATTTTTATGGTTAGGGGATCAGTGGTTTTTAGGAAACGCTTACAGATGAGATTCTTCGTTGAAACTTCCCTATAGCCGAGGGTTTGGTAGTCAGAACATCCAATATGCTGTCAAATACTGTTACTGACGTAAGACCATGTCGCTGAGTACAATGCGAAAATGTGTTCTGTTCTTTAAAATTAGGAACATATATACTGTTTAGTGCTTGAACCTGGTACCATCTTCACGGAAGGACATTAAGGGGAACGTGTGACCTTGTTGGGCATAATTTAGGAGAGCATCCAGCTGACTGTTGAGTCTCATTGAAGACTTGAAGCTGTGATTTTCATTTACGGTCTATTTTCATGAAGGATTACAACTTTCAGATGCTAGGTTTTACGTGTTTGAATAGTACTTTGTCGCATAAAATCCAATTATTCTCTAGGTTTTCTGAGCTTCTGGAACTTGATTTAATCATAACCAAGACCTGCAAGTTAGCAGGTTAGCATGAAATAGTTGATAAATGTACTACCTTTTGTAACGAGAGAGTATCAAAGGAGATAATGTGCTTGTATATATAGCTGGGTTTTGCCTTCGTGATTCTTGAAAAACATGTATAAAACATTTACACTCATATCTATTATACACAAGTTTATGTTGGAATGCTGTTGCCATTAATACCCAATTTCATCAGAAATAAAAATCCAAATTTCCTGAACGTCTTCAGACACACGAGCTCAACAAAGTTCTTGAGGAAATACTCAGGAAGTCCGTGACTTTTGTAAGAGTCCTGACGATTTCTTTTGATTATACACAAGTTTATGTTGGAATGGTTGAGACCTCCTTGTATAAGTTTTTGTGTTGTATAATTTAGCGTCTCATAGCTCAGACACCATATTGATGACTTTGATGTCCTTGTCGTACTGGTAGGATCGTGCCTCATTTTTCATCTTGTCTTGTCAGCAGGTGTTCCTAAGCCGTTAAAAGGAAGAGATACGTTTGAATCAATGTTAAGAATTTCAAGGAAGACATTTAACTACATATGCTCCCTGGTGAAAGAAGAAATGATGGCAAAATCAGGCCATTTTTCTTTTTCGAATGGCAAGCGTTTGTCAATACATGACATAGTAGCAGTTGCTCTCAGACGTCTTTGCTCTGGAGATTCCTTAATAGCAGTAGGAGAGTCCTTTGGAGTGCACCACTCCACCGTCTCTCAAGTGACCTGGCGGTTTATCGAGTCTATGGAAAAGTGTGGACTCCAACATCTCCAGTGGCCCACTAGTGATAAAGAATTGGCTGAAATAAAGTCAAAGTTTGAGAAAATCCGAGGCTTCCCCAATTGCTGCGGTGCAATTGATACTACCCACATCACAATGTGCTTGCCATTTTCTGACCCGGCTAACAAGGTATGGTTGGACCCACAGAAGAACCACAGTATCCTCTTACAGGCAGTTGTGGACCCTGATATGAGATTCCGGGATATAGTCACTGGTTGGCCTGGAAAATTGAGTGATTCAGGTGTACTCAAAAGTTCAACCCTTTTCAACTTGTGCGAAAAGGGAAAACGATTAAATGGAAAAAACATTAATCTCTCAGAAGAGTTTGAAATAAGGGAATACATTGTTGGAAATTCGGGTTTTCCTTTGCTACCATGGCTAATTACGCCTTTTCAAGGCAAATGTCTGTCAGAGACCGAGGTGGACTTCAATAGGCGTCATTTTGCTACTGGAATGGTAGCAAGGAGGGCATTTGCTAGATTGAAAGAGATGTGGAAGATAATCAATGGGATGATGTGGAGACCAGATAAACATAAACTGCCGAGGATTATACTTGTTTGTTGCATGCTTCACAATATCGCCATTGACATGGATGACGATGTGCAAGATGAAATACCGTTAGGTCATGGCCATGACGAAGGTTATCGACAGCAATTGTGTGAATTTGTCGACTCAACTGCTTATGACATGAGACAGAAACTTTGTCTCTACTCATCCTGAGGATTTCTATCTTGAAAACTTCCATCAAAGTGTTTCAGGTATTTGTACTGTGCATTTGACTGTTTTTGTAAGATCTTTAGGTGTAGTCCTAATTTTGCATTTTAAATTGTATATAAGACTTTTGATTCTAGATTTTTGCACACTGTGATTACTGTGTTCTTGAATCACGGCGCCAGTGATGACCATAGTTGAAACAATAGTCGATAATGGCTAGTTATAAAGATTCAGTCATTAGCAGGCCAACTGTATTTTGTAGTGACAGTTCATAGTAGGTATGAGAGGGGCCTGGGCGCCTGGCCGTGGCTCTTAACGACTTCTTAAGTTACTGCACTCGTTCATTCTTTGGTATTGCGACAATTACTTTTGTTATTTGATTTATTGGATTTGTTACATTTCCTGGCCAACTAATATGTGCTTACCTTCAGTGCTTACCTTCAGTGAACATCCATTTGCAAGATATAGAAGAATTGGAGGGAGTGATACTTAAGTAGTCTGTATATTGACTAACCATAGCCCCTTGCTCTAGTAGTAGTCTTTTTTTTACAATGTACCGAGACCAGATGGAATACTGATGAAGTTCTCAATTTAATCATCTTTGTTCGATGAGCAGAAGCCGTTTTGGCCACAGCTGTTTAAAGGATGCACCAAAAAGTGCATCAAAAAAATCAGAATTTTAAGTAATTGAGTTGATCTCACAGTGCAGCTGTATAGTAGAGCGTTTGGTCCTTCAGTTGTAATAATGGATTTAAGTCCCATAATGAACAACTAAACAAGTCATGAGCAATTGCAAAAAAAGGCGATATTCAGTTTCTTAGAGGTGACTAATTTGCAAATGTTTTGGAATTGTACTTTGTATCTAGAATCAAGTCGTGTAAAACTCGCCCTATTTTAGGGTCAAAAGCAGTCTTGAAAATCGCAATGTTGTCAAAGTAGCGAAGAAATTGAAGAGTTAAGAACGATAAACACCTAAGAGAGGGAGGGGGTGAATTAGGTGTACCTTTTAAAAATTTTCTCTTTTACTTGGTTAATGACTAACACAAGTAAGATCTATTAAGTACGGGTTTGATAAACTTAATGGATTGTAAGTTCATAACGGTGATAAGCTGAGTCCATGCAACAAGATGAGAGATCATTTGCACAAAGACTGAGAGCGAGATTTAACGTGTAAAAGACGAATGATAAGAAAACGTGAAAGTAAATAAACAAACAAGACGATGTTTAAAAATTGGTTCAGCTCCTAGTCCGGAGCCTACGTCCAACCGTTATTTTATTGCTTGTTTAGAAATTTACTCAAACTTAACTAAACCATTACAATGAAAACAACTCGCCAACCTACTCCGGTTGCAATTGCTTAAAGCTACTCCGCTTCAAGACTTTCTCTTGCTCAAAGCTACTCCGCTTCAAGACTTAAGGTTCTATCTCAACGGTTTACTGAGTCGAATCTCGGTGGTTCACTTAAGAACATGGAGATTACAATTAAGACCTAAACACGAGAATCATTGAACATATTCTTTTATGCAACAGCTTATTAAAGCGAACCGATACTTGGAGATTTTACTGACTTTGAAAAACAATTGAAGACTTTTGAAAAACAGAAAACGGTTTTGCAAATGATTGAAGAACAAAGCTTTTAATGCTGAAAAGATTTGCAAAGTGTTTACAATGAATGCTCTTTCAAAGTCTTGCAATAAATGAAAAATGAAGTGGCTATTTATAGAGAAAGGTAGTGTGTAAGAGAAGGATCTTAACACTACATTAATTTAATATCCACAAGTTTGTAGTATGCATTTTCATTTAAAAAATATAAAAGAACAATCAGGTTTGAGAGGCTCAAGGTGGCTGCGTTTTTCCAAAGAGAAGGAGTGTTTCCCATAAAATATGGGAACTCACAATTTTGCCACAAAAGGAAAAAACATAAGACCCATTTTTAGCATGAAAAACAACTTGCACAAATGGGATTGGCATCTTTTAAATTATTGTGCAAGCATATTCTTTTTGTTCTTTTTGTTCTTCAGTTTTGAAATAATGTTCCTCTTGAACATAGAAAGGCTTTTTAAAGAATTTCAAACACTTGTGAATTTTCCCGAAAATTTCTCCATTCGTTAGTATCAGAAACCATGGTGCAACAGTCACAGGAACTGTTGCACGGTTTTGCCATAACTTATGCGTAAAAAAAATATGTTGAACTACCTCGTTTACAACATTTGTTCTAGACTATGGGCATGCTTGACTTGTTCTTCATCTTGATCATCTTTGAACTTCTTTGATCTATCATTGGATGCTTCAATTTACTAAGCATTCAACTAAGAGGCAAACGATTAAATCATAATGAAACTTGGCATCATCAACCAAGTGTGTTCTAACAGAAATTAAAGATAACAAATACTCCCTAGTCCCTCCTATCCACTATTTAGGAAGCTTTTGGTTCGCACTAGGGGAAGAGAATGGGAATCGGAAAGGGAAATAAGAGAAAAGGAAAGATTCTAATGGGTTTGATTGTAAAAACAAGTTAAGGAATGTAAACCTCTTGTGCAAAATAAACTCAAGCTAATTGACCCGGCTCGAAAAATCTATCCCTAGACACGTAATTGACCCGAACAACAACTCCTGTATGTGACCTAAAACCTGAACCGACCCAAACGTGGTATGAGCTTTGTTGACCCGTAATTGACCCGACCCAAAATAAACCGATCCGAAACCACCTAACTAAAAAATAACGCGATAAAACATAACTCTAATTGACATAAAATAACTTGAAATGACTAATATGAAAACAGTGAGGTGGCAAACGGGTCAATCGGATCAGTTTCGGTTCGGGTTCTTTCGAATCGGGTTATTTCGATTTATCTTTTTTTTTTTCGATTTCAGTTCGGTTCAACTCAGGTTGGATTCAGTTTCCACTTTTAATCGGTTGTAAATATTTCGGATTGGTTCAGGTTTGAGTCGGGTCAATATCGGAGCAAATAAGATTCGAGTCGGGTCAATATCAAAGTAGATGAGATTCGAGTCAGGTCATAATCGGATCAGATGTCAAGAAGTAATATATAATGTTTTTTTTTGTATATAATACAAATAATTTTTATTTTTAAAAAGTAATATATATAATGTTTTTTTTGTATAACTACGATATAATAAAATTCATTGAGGTCAAATATGTGACACTCATTTACAAAAAGACACCTTATGTTGGGGTTGGTGTCCTTAACAGTTAGTGCAAGGACTTATAAACCTCTAAAAAGGATCAAAGGGCATACTTTTGGTATTATTATCAGTTGATCCACGTTTATCAATAACGGTTGGCTTGCTAGATAAGTTTGACGTTATTGTCATACAGATGGCGGTGATCAACTGGTCCCTAAAAGTCACACCTATAGGATACGTTCGAGAGATGTGACGGTATGAAAATACTGTCATGTAGATGCCAATTTTGACTAACCAGTTAGTCCGAGTTATTTGACTAGTAATTAGTCAAATATGTGATGTTGAGATATTATATTTAATACGGATTAAATATCATGGGCTAAGGCGAATTAACCAGTTAATTCGTAAAATTAAATATAAAACGATTTATATTTAATTAAATGTATATTGAATATAATTATACAATACTGTTTTTGTCGGACACGAATTAATAATTCAGCTAACCCGTATTATTAGCTGATGCCTTAATTTCCGATAACCGATAACAGTTTATAATCAAACCGCGTCATATACATTTAGTCATTGGGGTTCAGACTACGAGTCAAATAGAAGAGGAAATGGAAAAGCCCATTTCCTCCCCATGGACTCGGCTTGGCCGAATTAGGAGAACAAAAAGGAGAGCCTCCTCCTTCTTGTGTGACCTAATCATCATTAGTGAAGAGAATTAGGGTTTTAGAGATTAATTTCTTCTCTGAAACCGAGATCTCACATCTCGAGAAAAACTCACAACAAGTTCTCCCTATATTGCAAGGCAATCGGAGAACACGTTCTAGCACAAGGGCATATCTCGGACAAGTCTTGGGTGCAACAATTAGGAGGGAATCTGATTTGATTTCTGTTCTTTACGCCGTGCATCAAAGGACCCGAGGTTGATTCTAATTCCTTATCGTTTCTATATTGTATTTATGTTTTATGACGATATTCGCATGTTAAATTTACGTTATAGTCCTAAATTTAAAGGGTAGTATACGGATATTAACCCACAAGTGGTATCAGAGCGAGGCCACGTGAATTTTTCCATGTGTTTTTCATAAAACGATCTTGAAACGATTTTGCTTTTGTCTCAAAAACCGTGCCTAGTATACACGGCAGAAATTTTGAAACCGTGTCATGTATTACACGGAAATTTCATCTTGTTTTCGTTTTTGATTTATGCATATTGTTGTGTTATACGGAGATTATAACAATATGTCATGTTTTATCAATTACAAAATTGTTTTTGATGTGTTTTTGATCAATTTTGCGAATGATTTATTCATCAAAACAGTTTTCACGAGGGTTTGAAGTTTTCAGAGGTTTTAGCACTCGATCGACCAAGTTTTTAATCGATCGAGTGGTTTTTCGACAAGTTTTTGCTCGATCGAGTCCTTGTTGTACTCGATCGACACCGCTTTAAAACTCCACCGCTTTCGATCGAGGAGTCCTCGTACTCGATCGAAAGCGATTGCTTGATATAAGTCCTCGATCGACCACCATTTCGTCGATCGAGTACCTCCGATTAGCATACCTCTCGATCGACTTGCGATTTGATCGATCGAGCCCTCTGTCCTCCCTCGATCGAGCACTTATGTCCCTGGATCGAGGGATTTAAATCTTTGACACTTTGAAAATTTGTTTCTTTTGATTTAAATTTTCTTTTGGCTTCAATATGTACTTTATACGGATATAGTACACTCGCTATGATTGTGAAACGGTTCACACACGTACCATTAAGTTATTTTAAAGCGTTTTTAAAGTAACGGATTGTAATGGATTAAAATTAAATGATAGAAGCGGTTTTATCACATGAATTTTAATCATTAAAAGGTGGTTTGGATAATTTTAACATAATTACGGAATTATGTCACGAATGAATTTTTTTTTAGTTGATGCATTTTTATTTATCGTTAATTATGAATGTTTTTGAATGCCTTTTATTACGTATTTATTTATTTATTTATTTTGCAAACGGTTGTAACTTAGTGTGGCCTTAGTAGAACGTGTTACCGTAATGATGGAACACGGTCTTGGTTGTATTTTGAGATCTCGTATCTCCGTTTTGGATTTTTCACTTGTAATTACAGTTTTTAATTAGAATGTAATTAGGTTTATATTTTGTAATTCTAATTGTAATTTTTGAGAAGACCAAAGACGGAGACCAGATGCTCACTCCCGCTAACTGGATCAAGATGGAACAACAAGACAAGCTTCTTGGGTCCAACGGTGGATTCCAAAGTTGTATTTTGTTCTTTTTATTAGGATAGGCCACACTAGGAAATTTTATTTACGTATTGCATTCAATTATTTATGTTATCGTAACGATAATATGCATCATATTCCGCCTAAAAACCAAACCACCTAATAATTGCATGAAAACTGACACATATAGAGGTCACGAGTTAGTTTTCCTTGACATTCGTATGTCACACGTTTTTCAAAGCCATCATCCAAATAAATTCATTCACGACAAACGCTAGTTATTCGTTCACTTAAAATGAATTATAATTTTGTTGATGGGATCTTCCTCGTATAAACAAAAATTGAGAACGGTCTTTATAGGTCAAACTCCAATGAGTCCCTTCTTCGTCGGTAGGCATAATATGACCCCTTCTACGTCGGGTAAGTTGGAACCGATTGACCTATTTTATCTCAACACTATGATCACTCGTACGATCCTGTGATTATGGTGGACTATAGATAGGATTTACAGAAATCTATCGACCAAGAGTTCTTCCGGAAGAATTAGCTAAACAGTTGGCTTATCAGTTTACAGAAATTGAGTCTTGGGATCACTTGTATCATTCTTGAGGGAGATCAATTATGCAAGTGGGAGAGTCTACATGTTTAAAATGAATTTTAAAATAGACTTAAATCACCTCGATGAGTTGCTTATTTCGTTTTGTTTTTCTTTCTTTTTCAGTGTAGATCACGATTTTAAACTGCTAAAACAACAAATGGCTGGTTCAAGTGATAACCCAATGCCAAGTGCCACATTGGACCGTGAGTCCTGGCTTCGGATCTTCATGAATCAGATGAATCGGTCTACTCGATCAAGAATGATGGATCCAACTTCGCGGACCGGGAGGCGGCATTACGGAATGTCTGCTGCTGACGGGAAGCTCAAATATCTCTTGGAGCCCATCCCGGCAAACCCAGGTCCCACGGCTAGAGCTGCTGAAATCACCAAGTTTAATGATTTCTGTATGGAAGCGGGTGCGATTAAAAACGTACTCATTTTTGCAATGGAACCCAATTTGCAGAAACGCTTCATAGCCCATGGTGCAAACAAGATTTTCACCACGCTCACCAAGGAATTCTCGAAAGCACCGAGAATCGTGACTTATGAGCATACCACTCGCTTCTTTGATGCGAGACTCCAGAAGGGCCAACCGGTTAGCCCACACATTCTCAGCATGATTGAGAATGTCGAGAAACTGGAGACCTTTAACTGTAACATCAGCGAGAACATTGTTATCGACCGCATACTTCACTCACTCCACGATGGTTATTCGCAATTTAGAGCGAATTACTATATGAATGATTTGAAGAAAACTCCCCATGAACTGCACTCCCTTCTCGTACAGACCGAGAAGGACATGAAGTCCAAAGTGGGAGCATGAAACAGGATGTTCTCGTTGTGTCAAATAAAGGGAAGGGTAAGGGCAAAGCTCCGGCAAACCTAGCAGTAGGCAAGGCGAAGTTCAAGAAGTCGGGTTCAGGTAAGAGTGGGCCTGGTGAGTCGAGCACCTCATCAGGCGCGACAAAGAGCAAAATGGATAACATGGAATGCCATCACTGCCACAAGTCTGGGCACTGGAGACGCACATGTCCTGTTTACCATGAGGACATAAAAGCGGGTCGTGTTAAACCTGTTGGTATGTCTTCTTATTCTACTTTTATTCATATGATTGAGATTAACCACGCAAGTTACGGAACTTGGGTACTTGATACTGGTTGTGGTTCTCATCTGTGTAATCATGTGCAGGGGCTCCGAAATCTCGAACCTCTCGTAAAGGGTGAGGTTGACCCGCGTGTCGGGAATGGAGCAAGAGTGGCTGCCGTCTCGAGGGGAACATATGTGATCCAGCTTCCTAGCGGATTTGAGTTATCATTATATGATTGCTATTATGTTCCTAGTCTTTCGAAAAACATTATTTCGTTTACGCACTTGACAAACTCGGATTTTCATTTGTAATTGAGAATAATACTTGCATTTTCTCTTTACACAATATGATTTATGGCGGGCGGTCTCCATGAATGGAATTTATGTTTTAGATCAGACCACCGAAATATTACACGTAATGAATAAAAAGTTAAAGGTTGGTGACAAAGATCAAACGTATCTATGGCACTGCCGCATGGGACACATAAATGAGAAACGCGTAAAACAACTCATTAAACATGGAGCTATCTCGGCTTTTGATTTTCAATCATTTGGCACGTGTGAATCATGTCTCATCGGTAAGATGACTCGTATTTCCTTCAAAGGTGTTGGAATGCGCGCTGCTGACCTATTAGGACTCATACACACGGATGTATGTGGCCCTATGTCAATCACCGCACGAGAAGGCTATAGGTATTTCATCACTTTCACGGACGATTTGAGTAGATATGGCTATGTCTACTTAATGAAGCACAAAAGTGAATCCTTTGAGAAATTCAAGGAATACCAAAATAGGGTACAGAACCTACTTGGTAGAAAGATAAAAACACTACGTTCAGATCGTGGTGGCGAGTATCTTTCTCACGAGTTTGATCAACACCTTAAAGACTGTGGGATCGCCCTACGATTAACTCCACCGGAACACCTCAATTGAATGGTGTGTCCGAACGGAGAAATCGAACACTACTTGATATGGTTCGATCCATGATGAGTCACACGGTTTTACCTGATTCATTATGGGGTTATGCTCTTTTGTCGGCCGCTCTAATACTTAACCGAAGTCCGTCTAAAGCTGTTGACAAGACTCCATATGAACTATGGAAGGGAACGGTCCCTAACTTGTCCTTTATACGGGTTTGGGGCTGCGAGGCTTATGTCAAGTGGAGACACGAAGATAAGCTCGGCCCGCGATCGGTCAAGACATACTTTATAGGTTATCCTAAAGGAACACGTGGTCATTACTTCTATTCGCCAACCGAACAACGTGTTTTTGTTGCGGCTAGTGCGACATTCTTAGAGAAGGAATTTCTCGAGAATGCAAAGAGTGATAGAACCTTCGACCTGTCGGAGATTCCAGAACCAAACACCGAGCAACCATTGGAGGAACCTATTCCTTCAATCCCGGCTGCGGTGAATATTCCTGAGGAACCTAGGAGGTCGGGAAGAGTCTCTATTCCTCCCGGACAGATACATTGGTATGGTCGAGGAACATGACATAGATGACGTTCTACTTCTAACGAGTAGTGAACCCGCAACCTATAAAGGTGCCATGACTAGTTTCGACTCAAAGCTATGGCTTGAGGCCATGCAATCCGAGATGGACTCCATGTATGAGAACAACGTGTGGATCTTGTTGACTTACCTGCTAAGGTTCGTCCCCTTCAATGCAAATGGCTTTACAAGATAAAGCATTCTGTGGAAGGTCAGCAAGATATCTACAAAGCACGACTAGTTGCTAAAAGTTTCACCCAAGTGCCAGGTTTGCACTACGATGAGATTTTTGCACCCGTAGTCATGCTGCGTTCCATTCGGATTATCTTAGCGATTGCCGCTTTTCATGACTATGAAATTTGGCAAATGGACGTGAAGACCGCCTTCTTAAACGGCTTTTTGGAGGAAGAGTTGTACATGGTACAACCCGAAGGTTTCATCGATCCAGTACATCCTAAGAAAGTGTGCAAGCTTAAGCGTTCCATTTATGGACTTAAGCAAGCATCTCGGAGTTGGAATCATCGCTTCGACCAAGTGATAAAAGAAAATGGATTTACTCGATCGGTCGAGGAACCATGTCTATATATCAAGTCGAGTGGGAGCAAGATTGTCTTCCTAATATTGTATGTTGATGACATACTCCTGATTGGGAATGATATACCTCTCTTAACTTCGGTGAAAGTATGGTTGAAAAACCATTTCCAGATGAAAGATCTGGGAGAGGCACAAAGAATTCTAGGCATCCGTATCTATCGAGATAGATCACGACGGATGTTATCTCTCGATCAGAGTCTTACATAGACAAAGTCCTAGAGAGATTCAAAGATGACTAACTCCAAGAAGGGGTTCCTTCCTATGGCTCCGTGGGTGCATCCGAGCAAGTCTCGGGCACCCGAGACACCGGAAGAGAAAGAGCGCATGACACGGATTCCTTATGCTTCGGCAATAGGATCAATCATGTATGCCATGATATGCACACGTCCGGACGTGGCATATGCATTGAGTATGACAAGTCGATTCCAACAAAGAACCAGGTGAATCACATTGGTTGTCTGTCAAGAACATTCTTAAGTACCTACGGAGGACTAAAGATTGGGCATTGACTTATGGAGGCGATCAAAAGCTATGCGCAACCGGTTACGCAGATGCTAGCTTCCAAACGGATCGAGATGACTCAAATCTCGATCTGGATTCGTTTTTACTCTTAATGGCGCTGCGGTCACTGGAAGAGTTCGAAACAAACTGTCACAAAAGAGATTCTACGACTGAGTCCGAGTACTATGCCGCGTCTGAAGCTACAAAGGAAGCGATATGGATGCGTCAATTCTTACATGGGCTCTCTGTAGTGCCTAGTTCGAATGACCCGATCACCATCTATTGCGACAATAGTGGTGCCATCTTCCAAGCTAAGGAGCCAAAGTCTAGCAACAAGTCTAGACATGTACAACGGAAAGCTCATCTAATCCGGGATTACGTGGAGCAAAAGACAGTAGTGATAGAAAAGATTGCTACAGATGATAACATAGCAGATCCTCTCACTAAAGCATTACGACAAGATAAGCATGAAGGGCATGTTAATTCCATGGGAATTAAACGTGTTCCTAAGTTGTAGTACTCTTTTATGGATCAGATTCATCCTCTCTTGTACTCTATACGACATCATCGTTTTGATATTTTATATATATATTTTGTTTTTCATGTGGAATTGTACGACAATTTTGAACACCACAAAGTGAACTGAACAAACATCATATCTTTTTCAGTCCTTAATTGCCCACATGAGCTGATAACTCTGGCAATTATTTTGTGACGTTGGTTGATGGTGGGTTCAACGAGCCATAAGTCAACCGGTTGACCGACCAATCACGAGGCGATTTATACGGATATTTCGTAGGACACAATTGTGACATCGACGTGGAGTCCTAAATGTTTTATAACATTCGTTGCCCGGTCGTGGATAGGACCTCCATGGTGATCCTAAGAGTCGATTCTTTTGACTATCGACTGTCTCTAGAGACTAAGGCAGATTTTGGGTGACTTTGGTTTCTTTCTCACGGTCATCCGTAACAGGGGGCCAAGTAGATTTTTTCTGGGTCATTTCATGCTGTGCTTAGATCGGAAGGAGTTCGAGTTGAAGGAAATATTCAGCCTTTATCGGTACTTGATATTTCTCGGGGCCACTCGAGGAGTCAGAATCGAAATGCATGGCCATGCTCGGATACGGATTCGTTTTATCAGTTAAGTTACTCTCTAGTCGGGGAAACCACTCTAGATACAGATCGATTGTAAAATACGACCTTTGTGGATCCAGATCTGCAAATTGTTTTACATTGAGTGGGAGAAATTTTAAATGAATATGAGAATCGGTTATCGCACATACACTTGTTCGGACAAGTGGGAGTTTGTTGGAGGTAGTGTCCTCCAGTTAGTGCGGATAACGTCATTGCACATACACTTGTACGGACAAGTGGGAGCTTGTTGGGGTTGGTGTCCTTAACAGTTAGTGCAAGGACTTATAAACCTCTAAAAGGATCAAAGGGCATACTTTTGGTATTATTATCAGTTGATCCACGTTTATCAATAACGGTTGGCTTGCTAGATAAGTTTGACGTTATTGTCATACAGATGGCGGTGATCAACTGGTCCCTAAAAGTCACACCTATAGGATACGTTCGAGAGATGTGACGGTATGAAAATACTGTCATGTAGATGCCAATTTTGACTAACCAGTTAGTCCGAGTTATTTGACTAGTAATTAGTCAAATATGTGATGTTGAGATATTATATTTAATACGGATTAAATATCATGGGCTAAGGCGAATTAACCAGTTAATTCGTAAAATTAAATATAAAACGATTTATATTTAATTAAATGTATATTGAATATAATTATACAATACTGTTTTTGTCGGACACGAATTAATAATTCAGCTAACCCGTATTATTAGCTGATGCCTTAATTTCCGATAACCGATAATGATTTATAATCAAACCGCGTCATATACATTTAGTCATTGGGGTTCGGACTACGAGTCAAATAGAAGAGGAAATGGAAAAGCCCATTTCCTCCCCATGGACTCGGCTTGGCCGAATTAGGAGAACAAAAAGGAGAGCCTCCTCCTTCTTGTGTGACCTAATCATCATTAGTGAAGAGAATTAGGGTTTTAGAGATTAATTTCTTCTCTGAAACCGAGATCTCACATCTCGAGAAAAACTCACAACAAGTTCTCCCTATATTGCAAGGCAATCGGAGAACACGTTCTAGCACAAGGGCATATCTCGGACAAGTCTTGGGTGCAACAATTAGGAGGGAATCTGATTTGATTTCTGTTCTTTACGCCGTGCATCAAAGGACCCGAGGTTGATTCTAATTCCTTATCGTTTCTATATTGTATTTATGTTTTATGACGATATTCGCATGTTAAATTTACGTTATAGTCCTAAATTTAAAGGGTAGTATACGGATATTAACCCACACCTTAGATGTGAAGCCTAGGTACATTCGGGTCATTTCGGGTTTGTTCGATCAAGCTCTTGACAAATATGAATTTCAGTGGATTTGTAATTTGAATATTCCTCCAAAATTGAATTTTTTTCTTTGGAAAGCCTGTGTTGACGGCCTTCCAATGAAAAGTAGACTTCTTAAGAGTCATATTGATGTCCCACCTCATTGTGTTCTGTGCAACAATCCTATTGAAAACAAAAATCATTTCTTTTACGAATGTCCTTTGATTGGGTCTGTCATCCAAGACCTGAACATTATTAGTTTCAACGAGTTTTTGTTAAAATATGATAATATTACAAGTCAAAGTTTTCTAACAAAACTTATTTATCTCAAAGATTTAATTCCAATAGATGATTTCATTAAGATTATTTTTATTTGGTGGAATGAATGGTTTCATAGAAATGATATTATCTTTAATAATGTTAATTTATGTATCAGCAAACTTATTACTTTATGTAATAATAGCACTAAGATCTGGAATGTGACTAGATTTAGGGATCTCAACAATCCCGAGATAGAAGAGTCGGCTAGAAACAACTCTAGTAAGGAAGAGATTTGGTGGGAAAAACCTAGAAACGACTTCCTAAAGCTAAATTTTGACGGATCGAGAATAGAAGGTAATAAAGCTGTTTTAGGATATTCTATAAGAAATCACAATGGTAAAGTCGTTTTGTTGGGAGCAAAAAAGTGTGGATCTAATAGTATCCTTGTTGCGGAAGCTCTCGCTTTAAAAGAAGGTATTTTAGCAGCTAAATACTTAGGAATTTCAAAGTTAATTGTGGATGGTGATAATTTATGTGTTATTAACTCGATTCGAGGTACTTGGCAAATTCCTTGGGAAATTTCTAGTAATATCAAGGATGTGAAATTAGACCTTCATTTTTTCGATGAAGTGATAATTAAACATTGCTTTCGTGAAGCCAACAAGGTTGCTGACTTCATGGCCTCTATTGGACATTCATGTCCAACTCTTTCGAGGTGGTTTGATAGCCGGTGGCTTCAACTTACCTCCCTCATTCGAAAGGATGAGATAGGTTGGTCCTACCCTAGAGGATCAATCTAGTTTTCTTACCTAATCAAAAAAAAAAAAAAATGTACGGGTTGAAATCGGTTCAGGTATATATCGGTTCGGATTAAAACAATTCAGGTTGAAACGGTGGTTCAGGTTCATTCGATCTTGGGTCTATTTCGGATATTACAATTTCGGTTCGATTTCGAATCAATTCAGGTCGATTCAGGTTTCGGGGTGAAGTTCAGTTATACCTTTCGGATGTACGATCAGATGTCGATTCAGGTATTTTTGATCAATTTTTCGGGTTCGTTATATTTTTGCCAGGTCTAGAAAACACACTTAATATTATTTACGTTAAAATAAAGAATCAATTATCAAAATTAACCTATCTTAAATGACTTTTTCTTCTATTAATCATTGACTTGAAAATGACCCGATCAACAAACCCAAAACAAACCCGAAACTCGAAGTGACTCCACTTGACGAGAACTAACTCAAAAATGTGACACACGACCTGGCCAGATCTGATCAGATTCGATTTACCCGTTTCTAAGTATATCTAATTACCCGTATAATATCTTAATTTATATAAACTTGAATATGAAGTTGTTTTGCTTCTCACAAAATACTTGAAGTATAATTCGTATGCAATATTTTTGCGAACCAGTGTATGCAATACACGAGAGATGTCAACAAGTTACAAACTAATGAGGTCATGTTTATGCATAAACTTATATAATTAATCTTAAACGAACCCGTAATTTTCACGGGGATAAAAACTAGTTGTCATATTAAATTTTTTTTGCATGAAGGGAATCCCGAAGAAATTCATTAAACTTATTATTACGATAGTTATTTAAAACACTAAACTAACTTTTTTTTTCCATTTAATCAATTTTAGTTTTTTTTTTACGAGTTTTCAATGTTAATATTCATTATCTTTGGGTATTAAGAATTTATTTTTGCTCTACTATTGATGTTCAATTATAATGGTTAATTTTAATTTTTTTTGTCAATGACAGAGTATAAAAGTACGGATCAAAATTATGTACAAAAAAAATTAAAGGAAATTCGTTAGGATAAGAAAATATATAAGTCATTACGTAGAATGCAAAAAAAAAAAAAAAAAAAAAAAATATTTTCGAAAAATAAAATATCGATAAGTTGAATTATACAATGAAAATTCCAAGTCATTACAAAGCGTCCATTTGATGTTGGTTGTGAATTTGTAACTTGAATTTTTATATGGACTTTTTTTTTTCAATTTTCAAATTTTCAAATAAGCATAGTCTTAGGATCTTCGCTACCCCAAACAAAAATCCTGACTTTGCCCTGATTTATGGTTAAAGTTTTTGAAGTGACTACCAAAAACTGAATATAGTAGGACCCGGGGGAAGGTAGTGCCAGGTCGGGCCGGCCTACGGCGGGTAAAACTGGACCCGAGCACTGCTTAGTTACGGTATGGCTAAGGTGGGCTGGGCCCAAGCCCATGTAATTTTTTTAACAAGGTCAACCAACACTCAACACAATGGCACGGGCTGGGCCAATGACGGGCAAAAACTGGCGCCATGTGCTGAGCTGGGCTTAGCTAGCTTGACACATTGGTCATTGGCCACTTGTAATTGGAGAAGTGATTTAGGTTAACCGCGTAGGAAGATACTAGTGAAAAGTTAGCTTATCCCCCAAGTCCAAAACACAGTCATACAACTTTTAAGTCGGTTTATTCAGCTTGCTTCACACTTCATACCGTACGTACAACTATATATACATACATACATACATACCTTCACCTTCCCACATCCATTCTTTCTTCTCTCTCTCTTCCAAAATTTCAAATCTTTATTTTCTTTCTTATAAGTACTCTTCCTAAAATCCTTTCATATGGCAAATAGTAACAGTAATAGTAATAATAGCGATAATATTAATAGAGGCGCAGGTGATGGCCTCGAGAAATTTGCTAGGGAGAACTGCTTAATGCTGTTGGCAACAAAGGCAGCCGCAATCGCAGCAGCAGCAATAGCTAAGCAAGAAGTCGTGTCTGGTGAAGACGATGACGTGGAATGTAAGTACCCATGTAGGACATGTGGGAGGACGTTTAAGTCATTCCAAGCGTTAGGGGGACACCGTGCTAGTCACGTGAAGCCTAAGTCCACAGTAGACGACGGGAGTGATGCGTCCTCCGGCGAACCTGTGAAGCCCAAGACTTTCCAATGTTCTACTTGCGGAGTTGAGTTTGGTACCGGACAGGCTCTTGGCGGTCACATGCGCTGTCACAGATCGCGTATCCCTGCTTTTTCTACTAACACTAGCAGCAGCGTCACCACTGAAGAAGACAGTAACATCAAGAAGCAGATAAAGAAGCGCAAGAACGATGTCATTACACCGGTGCTCAAGAAATTGAGCAGTAGTACTAAGCGCGTCTGCTTGGAGTTGACCCTGGATTATGCACCGGAAAAAGTACAACAACATGTTGATGACATTGAACAAGGGGAGATGGTTGAACAGGAAGATGACAACTATGATTTTCTCAAGCTTGAGTTACGACAGCCGATTAGGAATTAATTACGGAATTAATTTTCGAGTTTCTTGATTAAGTTTTGTGCATAACCTTGTGCAGACCACATTATCACTTTATCAGTAGGAAGTTAATTAGGTTTTTGTCAGGGATTTCAGATACTCCCTCCGTCTCGTTCATTAGTTAGATAGTTAGATTAGTTCACATTTGTTAGATCTGACTTCTGAGAATTCACAAATACAATACTCTGTTTTCTTGCGATGTTAGAGCTTTGATACTTCGTATGTCACGACTAATATAAAGATATACTCAGTTTTCTCGAATTATTTCTCACCTGATTAGGGTATCTCTCGTAAAGAAACAAAAAAAAAAGTAAAACAATTAACCGAGACGGGTGTAACTCATGTAAGGTGGAAAATTGATAAAACATGTGACCGTAAAACTCTTCCTTCAAATAAGATCGTCTCTAACTTTCACCAAAAATCTTTACAAGAGCATTCTCCGTCTATAAAATGATGGAAACGGTTCCTATCTCTAACAATTATTTCGCGATTAAACGCCTTGGAGATGAATTTACTAGCTTGGTGGCAATCTCTACAAACTCTCAGATTCTTGGAGATTCTGATGGTCTCTCCTGCTTTAGTTTTCAGTAAACCGAATGCAATTGCAAGCTTTTCACTATGATAATTCAAAGGGTTCTCCTTTTCCTCCTCCTCAATCTCGTGTAGCACCCCCTCGGTCTCAGGTACATAACCAAGACCTCTGATTCTTTCCAACATTTCTTCAAGCTTTGCATATATTTTCTTGCTGTCGGGATGAGTCCGGCCTCCTGCAATAAATTCTGCGATGCGCCCTTCCATTTCAATGACCGACAAACCAGGAACTTTCTTCACACCCTTATCATTCATCAGCCTCCTCACGTTGGCAACATCATCCCATCTACCGGCTGAGGCATAGAGGTTTGCCAGTAACACATATCGGCCACTATTATTTGGATCTAATTCGATTAATCGCTTGCCCATTTCTTCTCCTACCTCGATATTTTTATGGATCTTACAAGCTCCGACTAGAGCACCCAATATCCCGGAATCTACATCCATGGGCATCTCCTCGACAAGCTTTCTCGCGTCTTCAACCAAACCTGCTCTACCTAACAAATCAACCATACACCCAAAATGCTCCGTTCTTGGTTCTAATCCATAAACTTCGGTCATATACTTGAAGTACTCTCGACCTGTCTCAACCAACCCAGAGTGTGCACATGCACTTAATAAATTCAAGAATGTGATGTGATCAGGAGTAATCCTCTCTAATTCCATAGCCTTGAAAAGCTCTACGGCAGCTTCTCCTCTCCCATGCATTGCTAGTCCACCAATCATACAATTCCATGTCGATAATCCTTTACAAGAACACCGATTAAATACTTCTAAAGCCTTTTCTAAATGGCCACACTTGCAATACATGTCGATAATTGTTGTTGCAAGTTTTGTGTCCATCTCTATCCCATTCCGGTTCATGTATCCATGTATCCACTCTCCCTGCTCCAAGGCGCCTAATCTCGTACAAGCGGATAGCATGCTGGCTATGACGTACCTATCCAACTCGACATTCTCAGACCTCATTTCATTAAACAACGAAAATGCCTGGTGGAAGTGGTTATGCTGCACGAAGGACGCGATAATTGCATTCCAAGCAGCAGAACTTCTCTGCGGCATTACCCTAAATACTTCATAAGCCTCATTTAGAAGACCCAATTGTGAATAACCACTAATTAAAGTAGTCCAAGAGACAACATCTTTTTCCTTCATCTTGTCAAAGACTCTTCGGGCATCCTCCAAAGATTCAAACTTCATATACATATAAATCAGATTGTTCTGCGAAAACCTGTCCTCCAAAAACCCCAACTTAACAACATGTCCATGAATTTGCTTCCCTTCTTCAACTCCATTATCGGCACTACACGCTCGAATCAGAGGAGGAAAAGTGAAGTTATTCGGAACAACACAGTCATCCAACATTCTCAGGTATAACTGAATGCATTCAGTAACCAAATTACACTGCAAGTAACCCCTGATAAGAGTGTTGTACAGGAAAGCATCTGGTTCAGTCATTTTTTCAAAAATTCGGTGTGCATACCATAAATCACCAGAATTTGACAGCGCACAGAACTTAATAGCTCTGCCCATCACATCGTTGTCGGATGAGAGGCCAAGTTTGATGATTTGAGAGTGTAATTGCTTGAGTTCCACCATTGATGAGCATCTTTCAAGGCCTTGAACTGGATTAAGGTAGCTCACAGTGGATGGATAAGCAGCAACAGTGGCAGAAGAGGTTAAAGGAATCATCTCTTTAGTTTCATCCCTCTAATTCATTAATCAAATGGAATTTATTTTTTGGCAGGAGTGAAAAAAATACATAATTAGGAGTAGCATCATAATAATCAGTTTGGATAATGTTACTATGATATTGGCCACTCAGTAGGTTTGTCCTTGACAGGAGTATTAACAAATAATAAAGGAAATTTTTATATTGGTCCCCCTCAGGTTCACCAGTTAAAACTGCTGACCACTTCTTTTGTAAAATTTTAGATTTTTACATATGAGAAATGATAATTTTTTACTTTTAGAGACCTATGTTGGACTCAATATTTGTCACATTTAACATTCGTATAACGTAACGCCACTCTCCAAGTCAATACTTTGACTATACCTTTTACAAATAATATTATTCCTTTTATCATATTTATGATTAAATTTTGAAAAAAAAGTCACATAGGAAGATAAATGTAAAGCAAACGGAGTCGTACACTTACGAGTTAACGAATTCATCTAAATTAATATTTTTTTGGTGTGTGTAAAGGGAGCCCCAAGGGCAAATATGTTTCCGACGGGATTCTCCAGCCCACATGACTATGACTTTACCTAGCTAGTTGAAATCTGCAAGATACGAAAACACAAAGATCCCAATAAAACACCAACTATTTTTAAAAATTAATTCTAGAAAATATCAGGATTTAATACTCCGTAATTAATATGATTAGAATACTTATAGTCTCGCTTACTTCAAGATACGAAAACCCAAAGATCTCAAAACAGAAACAAAAAAAATGAAAATAGGAAACCCATTAACTAAGATGAAGTTGGAGCTGTTTCCAAACTTGGAAAGCTCTTACAAAAACTCGAGGGTATCCATATACAGCCTCACACTAGGTGCATAATTCATATACTCGTAAAGGATTATAGAGTTATAGACCAATCACAAACTGCTATTAGTGTGTGGTCATGTGCAGTGTATACATGCACCTCATCTCATAAACATGTTAACACATTACACATACAAATAACAATTTCTTTAATGTATATCTCTAAGTGGAGGAAAAACTTCTTTACTTTTTAAATCTCTCTCTTTTAAGAGAAAATATTTTGTAAATATATAGTAGGAGTATTATTAGCAAAAGGAGTATTAAAGTATTTTTTTACTACAAACATAATAATGTAATTCTTACACTTTCTAGCATATTCCGTATTATTTTTCCTACAAAAATTAGAGCGTTTTTGGATACAAAAAGGGTGAAAAGAGGGAGCAGGGAAGGGAACGTAAGGAGAGGGTGAATTGGAGGAATGAGTTTTCCCTCCGAATCTTTGGAGGGGTAATTCGTTTTTCCTCCCCTCTACATTCATTATATTTTACTTCATAAAACGTAAGAGCGGATCCAATAATTTCTTATTTAAAAAGAAGAAGAATAAAAGGAGTAGCCAGCTGATGTAGCATAAATATGAACAGTGAAAAGAAGACAGGAAAGCAGAAAGAATATGCTGGGGGAGATCCGGGTTCCATTCCTCTCCCACCAAACCTAAGGTCTCATCACATTTCATTCAGCTTACTTTACAGCATCATTACTTAATAGAGTAACTCAGAAACCCTCTACTACCTCTTCATCCACTTTTTCCTTCAAAGATCTGAAGCTACAAACATGACAGAGTTTAGTGGAAGCAAAAGGCGCAAAAAATGGTGCAATGGGAAGGATGAGATCAACAGGATTCAAGTCTCTATATCGCACGGTTGAAAATCGTCGACAGTATCAAGATCATGTTACTTTGAATCGAGCACAGATTCAAAGATGGGGCAACTGACTATCCTTTGGCAATGGTTCACCTACAAGATAGACACCTTTAGTCTATTACTCTTCTTTGTTGTTATGTTCAGCCTTTATGTTTTCTTAGCTTAGAAATTAAGTGATTGCTACTCATTGTTACTAATACTTTTCAGTTAGTTTGTGTAAGTGAAAAACACAGGGCCAAAAAGGGCAATTCTGAGTGTATGAGATACTCCTATCTATATCAATCTATTATCAACATCCTGTTTTTCCTATTTGTAGATACAGCATTACCCAAGTGCCTTCATGGCTCCCACAAATTGCGAAGTAAGGGGGTCGGATGTATACAGCGTTACCCTTGTGTTAGCAACACAGAGTGGTTGTTTCCTATTTGTAGATGTTTGTTTTAAAAAAAGCAGGACCATGAACCAAATGAATGTCAAATCAGATGACAGGGAAAGAAATCAAAAACACAGAGGCAAACTACCAGGAAAAAAAATATAGCTGCCATCTGCTTCCGAGTTCGTAACCTGCTAGAATCCCAAAAATACAATTGAAGTTGGCCTATACTATTTTGTGTCACGCTTTTTCGTTTACCTACTATTTCTTGTGTTTTAGTCATTTGTTTACCCTTTTATTTTAGACAAAGAGTCATCCTTTTACATAAAATTACATTTAGTCCCTTGTCACTCAACACAAGAGCAATAGTTATAGTTGTTTCTTCCACCCTCCTTGGGCAAAGGTAAAGAAATGATTTAGGCAAAGTTGATATGAATACTACTATTTCTCTTAACAAAAGGGTAGTTGAAAATTGGGTAGTTTTAGGACATGCTCCCAAAAAATAATGAATGACATAATAATTGCCCTTCATCTCAATTTCAATCCTTGGAAGATATAAAAATGCACCCCTATGAGCGAATCCTACAATCGCTAGAGCATGGTTAAGGGTTACATAAGCCGAGTGTGATGGTCCGGACACATTACCTACCGGACAGTGACATTGAGCATGGTAAGGGTTATGTATGCCGAGACTAACAGATGACTCACTCTGGCACCCATGCGAGATTATTGTGGTCTTAAGGTGTCTAAGAGTTGGTGCTCACAATGGGAGCTCATTGTCAAATTGTTGTCTCAGCTCGTCTAGGAAAGGAAATTGTGGAGGCTGTTACACAGGCTCGGATTGTTTCTAGGGGGACAGTTTTAGAACCGAATGAATATTTTCCGCAAGCATCATAAGGGTTGTTCCAGACTTCCAGGATGAGGCGATGGTAATTTACAATAATAAACATTTCATAACTCCATCTTTAATATCCCTTGTGGTAAGTGTTAGGTCGGTCGAGACAGTGATAGACGGCTAAATAGGCAGCCACCCATATGAAATCATAGTAATCCTAGGTGGTTTTGAGTTATTCTTGACATTGTGACCTCATCATGGCACAATCTCCCAGGGTGGTCCAGGGATGGCAATTTCCAAGGCTTTAATACACATTTGTGACTACTTAAGGAGGTATACTGTTAGAATCAAACGGAAATCTTCCGAAAGAATTATGAATCTTTCATAGATATGGTGATGGACTGATGGTAGTTGGTCTAGCAATAAATATTAAAATGGATCATCACTCCATAGTCGACAGATCCCATGGCAAGGGTTTGGTACACTCCTAACCAGCTAAAATGTTAAAATCTATAAAACACTATAGTAGAGTCCTAGGGCATCTGAGTTGATCTTGAGAAGCTTAGCTCATTTTGAAACAGTCGTCTCTAGTGGTCTCGTAAAGACGGTTTATAAGGTTATAATAAACCCTCAAGACTTCGTCTTAGGGAAGAACCCATTTAAAATTTTCGGAAGGATCCTAAAGGTCTTTCATATAGTTGGTGATGGTAATTGGTCCAATAGTAAACATCATGGTGGCTAACTGGTTCACCACTCCATAATTGATATCCTCATGGTACGGTTTAGGGTGCTCAAGAAACTACTGTACGCCTAAAACAGGCACCAATACGACACTATAGTGCTCATTGCTTCATGTATTTTGTTTGTGTTGGTCTTGACAACGGCCATTCTGACAGTCACTCAAGTGGTTTCAAGAAAGCGATTTAGAAACCTGTAATACACAATCGAACCCTACTTGATAATGCAGGATTTCAAAAACAAGTAAAAATATTCGCAAGGCATATTAGAGGTTTTCCATGGATGTGGTGATGGTAAATTGTCAACTTATAAACCAATAAACCAAAGGAAGGCTAGATTTAACCATCGCCTCAAACATTGTCACAAATTTGCTCAGCCCACGATTAAAACATACTTCATCCATCCCAATCATTTGTTTACTTTTTTTTATTCTTTGTGAGGGGTATTCTAATCAAAAGTAAATAAATGACTGAGACGGGGGGAGTAAATATTTTTGAATGCAAGTTATGCAACTCTTTATGAGGTCTGATAAGCTAGCTTAGTTGTACAATACTTAAATCGTCGACCCCTACGTCAAAAAAGAGCTGATAACATCACACATTTATAACCCCCATTGAATTCAATCACATTCTTTCGAGATCTGTGGTCATCAACACACAGAAATAGCCTAATATCACAGTTTCAATAACACAATGCAAACTAGTCACAGTTTCAAAAGCACGGTGCTAACTAATTGACAAAATGCAGGTATAAGGCAAAGCCACCAAACATATGAGAATAAACAGTGCTTAATAGTAAAATAGTAATCATACCATGTTGTTAACGATTTGATAATCGCTTTCAATGTCAAACCTCCATTTCCCCTCACTATTCCTCCTTGTTCATGACCTTAAAGGCATCATTGAGCGCGTAAATTACTGACATGCAAGTACAACAAACAAATCAATAAACAAGTATAAACCTGTCGTCCATCATAGACAGAATGGCCTCAGTGGGGTTATTAATTCAATCAAATGAACAATTTCGCAACAAAAAGGGAAATTGACATTCCGCATTGTTTCACTTCCCCTAAATAAAAAACACAAGTTATGACATAAATTGTGACCGTCACAGACAAGACTTACTGATAAATCAACGTTGATTTTAAAAGAAATGGATGGTCAATAGAATAGGGTAATTATTTTGTAATAAGGGTTTGCATCCGATAATTTTACAGCACAAATACATTTGTAACAATGCTTGTCCCATATAAAATCAATAAATTCATGATAATTCATTAAGTAATGCCATGATTAACGCGAAATTGAAACGCAGTAACTATTATGCAACTAACTCATATCACAAACAGTAGGTCTCATGAGAGACCGTCTTCCACTAATTTAGTGGGAGACATAATAGGGAAAAAAAATCAGTGGTCCCTCACCCCATCATGTGACGATATTGAGAGACCGTCTCTCCCGAGTTTTTGTGTATCACAAATTCAAATTCAGGGGAGATTTTAAAAAAAAAAATGGAGAGAGAAAAATGAGGAAGAACTAAGAAGTACCTTGAAGGCTGAAGCGGGAGCGACTCGGATGTTTTGCGGGAAAGTATTAAACTACGGTTTTGTGTTTTCACTCTATTCTTTTTTTTTTTTGACAAAGAAAAAAAAAACGCAATTTATTTTCGCAGTACGTATTTTACTTATTATAGTACTTTTTACACCATACTTTCCATTTGTTTGCCCTTCACAAAAAAAATACAGTAAACCTAATTCTCTCTTCTTCTCTCTAGTATTGAAACCTTAACCATCTTCAACAACATTAAACTCTTCAATTATGAACGATTATTTAAGTGACGAACAGGTAATTAATCCGTTAATCTTATACTCCGTATTACTTATTAATTACAAACTAAAAAAAAATAAAAAATAAAAAAAATAAACATAGTACACAGTACACAGGCAAATGCAAAACAACATTACTTGAAGTTTTTGCTTAAATGGGGTTGAAACCCAAACTATTTAACAAAATAGGGTCGATTTCAAACTATTTACCAAAAATGGGTCCACGTCATTATTTCCGATTTTTTTTTTTTTTAATGAACTGTTAGTTTCTCGCTGTCCCGGACAGCGAGATATTGCTTGCCATATGAATACTTTCGTCCTCGCCGTTCTCCTTGCTCCGACCACCAAATAACGAAATACCACCACCATTCTCTTCTTCCCACTTCCCTTATCATATTCACAGCTTTGTTTAAGTTATTAGCTCAATGTTTTGCGCAAAAACCGACCCGCAATATCACCCTCCACTAATGATTTCGATTTCGCGGCAATCCATTTATCTTGTCTTAATATGATTATTTGTACCATATGAACTCGTTTTTTATGTAATTCAAATCTGGGTTTTGATTTATAATCATCAATTGATAAAACTTGTGAGTAGTTCGGTAATAATGTGCTTAATGTAAGTGTGAAATACACCGTACTACCTAGAAGACAGTAGAAGTATTCGTGTAACAATGGTGCATTTATACAGCGACAAGTCCGACAACTGCATTACCAATTGCCTCAAGCTTCGTGCTAAAGTTGGATGAGGTGACGAGGTGTGGGATATATACTGGTCTTACTTAAAAAACGAATTCAGATGATACAAATAATCATTAAGAGAATATAAATGGATTGCCGCGAAACCGAAATCGATAGTGGAGGGTGATATTGTGAGTCGTTTTTTACGCAAACCATTATACTAATAACTTAACAAAAGACGCTCTTATGATAAGGGAAGTGGGAAGAAGAGAATGGTGGTGGTATTTCGTTATTTGGTGGTCGGAACAAGGAGAACGGCGAGGACGAAAGTTGCTTGTCAAGCACCTTCATATGGCAAGCAATATCTCGTTGTCCCAGACAGCGAGAAACTAACATTCATTAAAAAAAAAAAAAAAATCAGAAATAATGACGTGGACCCATTTTTGGTAAATAGTTTGAAATCGACCCTATTTTGTTAAATAGTTTGTGTTTCAACCCCATTTAAGCAAAAACTTCACATTACTTTGTGTAGTACATCATCCGCCGCCCACACCCGCCATCACTACCGCCGCATAATCACCACAACCACGTCATCAACACCGCACCACCACCATGTCAGCACCGACCACCATCGACGCATCTCCCCTATCCCGATGCATCACCCCGACGCACCAATGACGACGCATCATAAACTATCCCGACGAACAACCACCGGCGGCGACCAATCCGGCAGCCGGCTATCCCTTATCTCGATGTCGATAACCGCTTAAGTAGTTGCCTTGTGAATTTTGAGATGAATTGATGTTTTAACAGTAGAGAGAAAACATGATAGAGAGGTTAGAGAGGGAAAATGAGAGGGGTAAAATTGTCAATAGTGTATTGTGTTGAGTAAAATGTGTACTACGAAAATCAGGACCAAAAAAAAAAAAGATGAGCTGATTTTATATACAAGTAGTTCTTATACAAAATTGATTCCATTCTTTCACAAAAAAAAAAAAAAAAATTTGATTCCATCAATGGGTCATGTTAAATATCGTTGACACTTTTACTAAGGGATTATCGTCGATTAAGACGATTATTAATACAATTTTTCAACATTGCCCCCATTAACTCCCCTCTTATCTCTCTCCTTAAAATCTTTTTAAAATAAAAAAGACGGTTTTTCGGGAATAATATCGTAATTTAATTTACGTAATTTTCGATTTAAACGGTTTTAATCATATAGAATAATGACGATAACAACGATCAAGCTAGTAACGATGTTCAAGAAATATGTTTACGTTTTAATTACGTTTCAAGTTTATGGTTTGACGAACGAATTAGCAATTATCGATTCCCGCGCCCAAAACTAACCTAAGACGGAAATTAATAAAAAATTTTAAAAAAAGTATGTCGAAAAAGGGTCTGTACAAAGAACTTTTTCGTCTGAACCTAGGACTAGACGAAAAATTTCTTCACTTGGACGAAAAAAAATTCGTCCGGATTTTTATTAAAAAAAAAAAAAAAAAAAAAAAAAAAAAAAAAAAACATGTGTCCGACTTAGATGAAAAGGCCCAATGAAAAGGACCAAATATCGACTCTGATCGAATTGGATTGAATCGGATTATCGATCGAACACAAAATCTCACTTTAGACGGACACACCACTATCCGTCTAAAGTTGTAGACGGGTCAAATATCACACCACTTTCATAATAAGACAAACAACAAGTGGGACAAATAAGTGGTGACATATTTGACCCGTCTACACTTTAGACGGATATACCCGTCTAAATGAATTTTTTTCCAAAATGGGGCTCAAACACAAACAAATTAACAAAATGGGTTGGTTTGAAAGTATTTACCCAAAATGGGTTCACGTCATGACCGAAGCTAGGCACGTATTCAAGTCGCTCTCCCCCTCAACGACCTTACCCAAAGTGTCACTTAAAGTCCACCCAAACCTTAGTACACTACCTCAAGGCAAGTCGCTTAGGGGGTGAGCGTTTTTTAGCTCAAATCGCCCTCCCCCACTGCGATTTGGGTCTTTACAAAAAAAAAAAAAAAAAAAAAAAATATGACTGTTAAGCGGAATCGAACGCATGATCTTCAACAAAACAAACACTTATTCTGTTAAAGCTAACCACCAGCACAAGCAAATTTAAATTTACATGTTAAAATCTAGTACTTAAACATAATATTAGTAGTAAGGATAATTAAAAATCTCAAAACGCATTCAATACTCATAGCATTAAATATGTATTTTAATCACCCTAATGAGTCATTACATTATGCTGGGTGTTATGGTTAGGGCCTTAGGGGTGTGAAGGGAATGGATTCAGATTGCGGGTTCAATTCCCATCAACTACACCCTGTATTTCTGTAATTTTTTTTTTTGGCTAAGTCGCTCTGCCGCTCAGCGGTTTGGATTTTTTTCTGCTAAGTCGCTCAGTAGCACGGCGATTTGGCATCAAGTCGCTCTCCCGCTAAACGACCTTAATCCCGACCTTAGTATCGCCAAAACCAAGCCTACGTGGACGCATTTTGGGTAATTAGTTTCAAAGTCGCCCAATTTCGTTTGTTATTGAACCCCATTTTGAAAAAAAAAAAACCGTGTAAAGAGAGACTACTTGTCGGTCGAAAGAGACCAAACTAGTTTTGGAACCCGTGCACTGCACGGGTGGTAACGGAAAGTATTATTAAAAGTAGAAAGTTACGTATATATTGGAATGAGTAAATTAATAAATTTTAGAAAATGTTTGGCTAGACTTGTCGTGAGTCTCCAAATTAGTATTTTTATCCACTACAAACTCAAACTAGTAGCTAGTGTAAGTAGGGGTCGAACCCACGAGGAAGGTGTTAATGTTGATTAAATGTGTGCAAAGTTAAGTAACCAATTGGGGGGTTTTGAATGTTGATTGACTCAAGTCTACTAAAGTAATAATCTAAGGCAATGAAAATGTAAAAACAATATAAGTAATTGAAAATGTAAACAAATGATGAGAATAATTCTTGGACCAAGTAATTTCCACCAACTAGTTATGAATTGATAATTGACTCTTTTAATCTATTTCATTATTGAATACTTTGCTATGAAGTTGTCGACTTCTAATTCCACATAATTTTAGTTATTAGCTACAAGCGTAAACAAATAACCCTTACAATGTTGTCAATTTAGTCAAGCGCTTAATCGTGTCAAAATTGTAGAATATAGCGATGAAATTTAGCAAAGATGAATGAATGAAGAATACAAGCGATGCTCCACTTTGATTCATACAAGTTTAATCATTCATAACTCAACAATGATGAATTAGCATACTACTTGATGAATTATAATTGCTACAACGGAATAGGTAAACAAACAAAAGATTCATTCACCTAATCTAGCAATGGTTAATTAAATAATAACAACTAGTTGATCATTCTAGATGTATAAGAAACAAATCAACAATAATCCAAATTAAACTTGATATTCAAACAATGAAATAGAAATAGAATAAGAGTCTTACAATTCAATAACTAAATTGGCTTCAAGAACTTGTTCCAAGATGTAGAACTTAGCCCTCCATACAAATAATAAAAACAAACTTGAAATTGGAAATTGTTTATGTATTCTAATGATTAAAGAGGTAGAGAAAGTATGTAAAAGTCTATGAAATTGATCAACAACATCTCCTTATATAGGTCTTCAAAGAGCATCCTCATAAAGTCTCATAAAGTATGAGCATAATTGCCAAAATAAAAGAGAATTAAGGACTTGTTGGAATACAATGCGGAATCCAATGCTCAGCCACTCCAAGTGGCATTTTGCCACTCTAAGTGGCTAGAAGTTCAAGAGTCTTTGTTTTGCCACTCCAAGTGGCATTTTGCCACTTCGAGTGGCACTTCCTTGTGATGCTTCCTTGCTTTGACCTTAATCTTTGGGCTTTGACTTGCTTTAAAATCCACACTCACATGACATCTTTTGCCCAATACCAACCTCTAAAGAAGCCCTCTCCATACATAACAATAAATCAATCCAATTATCCCATAAAAACACACAAGTCATAACCAACCCAACATAAGAGACATATGCAACAAAATCCACTAAAATGCTTCTCAACCTATCAATTAACCATCAAAATAACCTTATTGACCCATACTAAACTAGACTAATCAAACTCCCCCACGCTTAGACCTTTACTCGTCCTCGAGTAAAACTCAGGAACAAGTCAAAAATAACCTACACCAAGGTCTACAAAGCGAAACGTGAGTAGCTTGCTCCAACTCCAAACACTACAACTAACCACTACTACTCCAACATAATGACCATGTCACCCAATCATCCACTAAGCAACAATATCCAACAACAAACTACATCTTAAAATATGAAAATGTGAAACAAAATGTAGTTCCAACCATCACACTTCACCACCCATCCCCTCTTATTTCTTCAAATGTCCTATCCCAAACCACCCTTCAAACCTCCTTATGTCACCACCTCAAAGATGAAAGAACAAGTAACCAAGTAACATTTTTTTTTTTAATACCTACTCTCTCATTTTGCCTAGATCGCCCGCCCTTGCGAGTTTTCAATCTAGCTTTTATTCCTTACACTACTCTCATGGCACGCATCTCAATTCTTCATTTTACCCGGAGCGCCCTTTCGGGTTTTCACTCCGTCCTCGGCCATATAACCAATCTTGCCTAGGCGCCCTTTCGGGTTTTCACCTAGCCGGGTTCTTTTTTTTTTTTTTTTTCCTTTTTTCGTTTTTTTTTTTCGTTTTTTTTTAAATTTAATGCAAAATAAAAGAAAGTAAATACAAATGGAGTTCCCTCCCCCATGCTTAATCTTCACATTGCCCCCAATGTGAGGAACAACAAAAAGTAAGACATGGAAAAGATAAAAGAAATATATACCAACACAAGTTAAGTACCGGAGGAATCTCCGTTACCATCGCTCTTAGAGGCATGACTCTCCTTCCTAACATCTTGGGTTGTAGCATGTTCACCCAACTTGACAACACTAACCAAAGACCGAACAAGCTCACGTGTCTCCAAAAGCACATTAGTAAGTGCCTCAAGCTTATCATTGGTCTTAGATTGCTTAGCATCAACTTTCTTCCTCCAAGCATCAACTTCTTTCATCCAAACTTGGTCATAAGTAGCCACATGAGTGGTAGTAACGGGCCGGCTTGTTGTGTCATCAATACCACTCCTAGCACCATCACCCTCATCCTCCTCATCATCCTCATCACTCTCCCCATCATCTAAAGGGTCAAGGTCGGGGTCGGCGCAAATATGGAAATCTTCCGTCACCTCTCCATAAGTCAAGGGATCATCAACCGGGCGAGGCAATTTCAAATAAATGTCATTCTTATAACCCTAACACCAAAAGTATGTACCCTCTACCGCACGTGGCCGTAACATATGTGATTGTATCAAACAAAGGACATTCAAAAGGTAGCTATCCATCAATGGTATCTCATCCTCATCCACACCTATCTTCAAATGTTGCATTATCAAGGTCACCAAACCCCCACCACCAATCTTAGCTCCAAACTTCGTACCCAATTTCAAACAAGATTGTACAAAGAGATCAACCCAATCGGGTACACCCACGCCCTCCGGAGTCATAGCCCACAAATAACCAAATTGAACACGAGGAAGTTTGGTGGGATCTCCCTTACAAAGGAATGTATTGGCTATCAAACGGTGAGCAACTCGAAGGCATGGGTGATTGATATAAGAGCTAAGTTCTCCTTGCTTGTCATTTGTATCCAACCCCGTCAACTCTTTCCACCATGTTCTACTAGAGTCCTTATCAAGTCCCACATATTTCACCTTACTCATCTCCTTAATGCCAAAAGCCTTTCTCAACCCCGCATAAGTCATAGAATGAGGTTGTCCTTTCAAATGGGAGGTGATTTTAGGAGTTTTAGTGGACGCTCCCGACAAGGATAATGTGGATAAGAACTCTAAAGTGTATCTCCTATAAGTGTGAGCCCCCTTCCCCATGAAATCCTCCAAACCAACATTCTTCAACAAAGACTTCACTACGTCAAGCATACCCAACTTCTCTAGTGTGGTGGGACAAAGAAACCGTGTTTCCACCATATGACGCTCATGCAAATCATCCCAAATATCCCCTTGCTTAACGGTCAAAGTAGTGGGTTTGGGAATGGGGATTTTTCTAGGAATAATGGTGGGTGTTTTGGACGTGGTGTGGGTAGACTTTTGCTTTTTTGTGGGTTGTTTTGAGGTGGTAGCGGGTGTGGTTTGACGCTTAGTGGTCCTCATTCCGACAATGACAAAAATGCTCAACAAAGAACACCCTCCAAGTATACAACAACAACAACAAAGCTCTCTTACAACTCCAAATCTCCCTCAACAATGAACAAGCTCAACAATTTCAATCCCAAGCTCCAATAAATCACCAACAAATACTCAATTGAACAATTATAAAGCCTTTAAATTAAAGTTAGAACGAAAATTCAAACAAATAATTCAAAGGAAGAGACAAAGTATGAAAATTTTCACCAAAAGATAAAAAATTTGCCTCTTTGTAATGAGAAATGATGATGAAAATACCTTATTGCAGAAATCAAACCCAATTTCAACTCAAATAACCCCCAAACCCGAAAATTTCGAATGCTCGATGGTGAGGGCTTCAAAAAGTTGAAAATTCCAACAAATGTAAATGGTGTATAATCAAAATTTTGCAGAAATTAACCCCAAAATCAACTTCAATGAATGCCCAGGTCGAGATTTTCGAAATCCCTACTGCTAGGGTTCCAGAAATTCGAAATTTCGCAACAAAATCGAATTGTTTATACCCTGTGCAGAAACTAAACCCAATTCGACTTCCATGAATGCCCCAAATCGAAATTTTCGAATCCCCAATTGCTAGGGTTCCAAAAACTCGATATTTCAACAAATTTTGAATGAAGAACAAAGAGAAAGGGTAATTTGAATAAGGGATTGGAGTTTAAGAACAAGTAAATGTGATTTGAATGTATGGGGAAGCAATTTCGACTGAAGCAATGGAGATTTGTGTTTTTTTTTTTTTTTGTGACGAATGAAGAAGAAAAATTGAAGAGGAAGACGGGTTTGTACCTGGTGTCGAGGAACCGCAGGGGTCGGCTGAAGGCCTGAGTGGCGCGGCCTGGAGAACAGAAGAAACTGCCGCTGGTGTTGGTGGTTGCCGAGGGAAGTGGTAGGTGGAACAGAATAGGGACCCGCTGGGGTTGCGTTCTGGCCGAGAGGAGCGGCAGGTGGAACAGTATATGGTGCCGCTGGTGTTGTCGTTTTGCCGAGGGGAGTGGCTGGGTTTGGTTGTTGCTGCTCGTGTTGCTGCTCGTTCTCCCTCCGTGTTCCTTATTGCGTCCTGTTTTGTGATTTTTTTTTATTTTTTTTATTTTTATTTTTTTTAATTTTTTAATTTTTTTAATATATTCCTACAAAACACAAGCAAATATTAGATTAAATTAAACTAATTATCTAGAATTCAAATGAAATAACAACGGAAATAAATCGGGTTGCCTCCCGAAAAGCGCCTTAGTTAATGTCATGGCTCGACATGAAAATGAGAAGGTCAATCGTCATAAATTGGGTCGACAAGATCAATCCCCTCGACCGCTTCTTGTTGAAATCCTTCATAATATGGTTTGAGACGGTGCCCATTTACTTTGAAAATCTTCTCCGTAGACGGACTACGAATCTCCACCGCTCCATGTGGAAATACTTGAGTAACAATAAATGGACCAACCCATCTTGACCTTAGCTTACCCGGAAATAACCGAAGACGAGATATGTAGAGCAAAACCTTTTGACCAACGGTGAACGTCTTTCTAGCGAGCATCTTATCATGTCATGCCTTTGTTCGCTCCTTGAAAATCGCCGCATTTTCATAAATCTCCTCTAACTCTTGTAATTGCAATTTCTGATACTCACCCGATTCATCCATTCTCATATTCAAAGTCTTTACCGCCCAAAAAGCTTTGTGTTCAAGCTCGACCGGGAGATGACAAGACTTACCAAACACCAACCGATATGGTGACATACTAATCGGGGTTTTAAAGGTCGTTCTATAGGCCCACAATGCATCATCCAACCTCAAGCTCCAATCTTTCCGACTCGGATTCACCGTCTTTTTCAAGATGGACTTCACTTCTCTATTGGACACCTCGGCTTGACCGTTTGTTTGAGGATGGTAAGCGGTAGATACCTTGTGAGTGACACAATATTTCTTTAAAAGTGCTTCTACCGTCCTATTACAAAAGTGAGTGCCTCTATCGCTTATCAATGCTCTTGGAATTCCGAACCTAGAAAAGATGTTAGACTTGATAAAATCTGCAACAACTTTAGCATCGTTAGTCCTAGTGGGTTTAGCTTCCACCCACTTCGACACATAATCAACGGCGAGAAGTATATATAAAAAACCATGAGACATGGGGAATGGACCCATAAAATCTATACCCCACACATCAAAAATTTCACAATAAAGCATAGGGGTTTGGGGCATCTCATTACGACGAGAAATGTTACCACTTCGTTGACAATTGTCACAAGTTTTGACAAATCCATGGGCATCCCGAAATAAGCTTGGCCAATAGAAACTACAATCAAGCACCTTCCTTGCGGTCCTTCTAGCTCCAAAATGACCTCCACAAGCATAAGAATGACAAAAAGTGAGAATAGAACTCATCTCATTTTCGGGAACACACCTCCTCACCACTTGATCCGAGCAATGCTTCCATAAGTAAGGATCGTCCCAAACATAGTATTTGGCATCACTCCTTATCTTGTCCTTTTGGGACTTTGAAAAACTTGTAGGAAATTCATTGGAGACAAGAAAGTTAACAATATTAGCATACCAAGGAGAAACGGAAGTAAGGGCAAAGAGTGTCTCATCGGGAAATGTGCCACGAATAGGCCCTTCAACCCTTCCTAAATTCAATAGCCGACTCAAGTGGTCCGCAACCACATTCTCGGCTCCTTTCGTATCCCGAACCTCAATGTCAAATTCACTTAGCAACAACACCCAACGGATAAGTCTCGGCTTAGCCTCCTTCTTTGTCATCAAGTACCTAAGAGCGGCATGATCGGTGAACACCACCACCTTAGTACCAAGTAAATAGGATCGGAACTTCTCTAAAGCAAATACTACCGCCAACATCTCCTTCTCGGTAGTAGAGTAGTTCCTTTGGGCCTCATTGAGAGTCATAGAGGCATAATAGATCACATGAGGTACTCTCCCAACTCGTTGACCCAAGACGGCACCAATCGCGTAATCACTAGCATCACACATAAGCTCAAATGGAAGAGACCAATTTGGAGCTTGTATGATTGGGGCCGATGTCAACTTCTCTTTTAACTTGTCAAATGCCTCCTTGCAAGCCAAATCAAACTCAAATTCCACCTCCTTTTGCAATAATTTGCACAATGGTGAAGCTACCTTGGAAAAGTCTCTGATAAATCTTCTATAGAAACCTGCATGACCAAGGAAAGAGCAAACTTCACGAACATTAGTAGGACAAGGAAGGGATTGAATAGTATCAATTTTCGCTTTATCAACCTCAATACCTTTAGATGAAACCACATGCCCAAGAACAATACCTTGCTCCACCATAAAATGGCATTTTTCAGAATTTAAGACAAGGTTAGTGTCAATGCATCTCTTAAGCACAAGAGATAAATGGGACAAACAACTATCAAAGGAATCGCCATGCATGGTAAAGTCATCCATGAAAACTTCAATAAAATTCTCAACATATTCAGAAAATATACTAACCATGCATCTTTGAAAAGTCGTGGGAGCATTACATAACCCAAATGGCATCCGTCGATACGCAAAGGTGCCAAATGGGCAAGTAAATGTGGTTTTTTCTTGATCCTCGGGCGCAATAGCAATTTGAAAATACCCCGAATAACCATCTAAAAAGCAATAATAAGGCTTACCGGCAAGCCTCTCAAGCATTTGATCAATGAAAGGTAGGGGAAAGTGATCCTTCCTTGTCACCGCATTGAGTCTACGGTAGTCAATACAAACACGCCACCCATTTTGCACTCGGGTGGGAACCAACTCTCCATGTTGATTTTCTACAACCGTCACTCCACTCTTCTTAGGCACCACTTGTGTAGGGCTCACCCACTTGCTATCGGATATTGGGTAGATCATACCCACTTGCAAAAGCTTAAGAATATCTTTCTTCACCACCTCCATCATAGGTGGGTTCAATCTCCTTTGTGGTTGTCTCACCGGCGTGGCATCTTCTTCCAAGAATATGCGATGCATACAAGTGGTTGGACTAATACCCTTAATGTCGGCAATAGTCCATCCAATTGCAAGCTTATTCTCTTTAAGAACCTCCACCAACTTTACCTCTTGCTCCTTGGTGAGCTTGTTAGAAATGATCACCGGTAAAGTTTCTCCATCACCTAGAAAAACATACTTCAAATGGTCGGGTAATGGTTTCAACTCTACCACGGGTGCCTGCAGAACTGAAGGTAACTATTTCTCACGAGGCAACGTTAGTGTTAGTGGTTTAGAAAATGAAGGTATAATGGGATAAGTTTCAATCTTGGCTAAGAAAGCCACAACTTCCTTCAAATTATTAGATAGAGAGAAATCCAAATTATCACAAGATAAACTATTATCAATAGCTACAAGCAATTCATCTCCTCCATCTACATTGAACACATCCTGCACTAAAGGCTCCAAAACATCAATCATGAAACAAGAATGGTCATCACGAGGATACTTCATGGAATCATAGATATTAAACTTAATCACTTGACCATCGGCCTCCATAGTGAGAGAACCATTAGACACATCAATTTTAGTACTTGCGGTTCTCAAAAATGGCCTACCTAAAAGAATAGGAGCCGCTTGTGAATCATGTTCCATTTCAAGTACATAAAAATCAGCGGGAAATATTAATTTATCCACCATCACAAGTACATCCTCAACCACCCCCTTAGGATAAGCATTTGAACGGTCGGCCAATTGAATCACCACCCCCGTTTTAACCAATGGTCCCAATTTCAAAGACTTGTACAAAGAATAAGGGAGTACATTAATTGAAGCACCTAAGTCAAGCATAGCATTGGGAATAGTGGTGTCTCCTAAGGTGCAAGGTACGGTAAACATACCCGGATCACTACACTTAGGTGGTAGCTTATGTTGAAATAAGGCCGACACATGTTCATTAACTTTAACTTTTTGGACACCCTTCAATTTTTGATTCCTTTTAATGGTACACAACTCTTTAAGAAACTTAGCATACCTAGACACACTTTTCAATAAGTCTAATAAAGGAATGTTTACCTCACATTTGCGAAAGGTCTCATAGACATCTTTGTCTTGTGAAGGGCGGCTTTTCCTCTTGAGAGCCTCAGGAAATGGTGGAGCATCCACATAAGTAGGTGTGACAACCGGTGTTACTTCCTCCTTTTGAACCAATGGTGGGGCGATATTAGGCTCAATGACCAACTCCTCCTCCTCTTGCTCAATGATCTCACTAATCTTTACTTTTGACCCTTGCAACTCCTTCCCACTCCTCAAAGTCATGGCACTTGCATTAGGCTTGGGATTAGGAATGGTTTGGGAAGGCAATTTCCCGGAATCTCTAGCTTCAAGTCTCTCAAGAGCACTAGACATTTGCCCAAATTGATTTTCTAAGTTTTGAATGCTAGCCTTTGTCTCTTGTTGAAATTGCACTTGATTAGCTTGCATAGTAGCCATATTAGAAGTAAGAGCCCGAATCATGTCCTCCGTGGACATGGATGGAGTGGAAGTTTGACCTTGAGAAGAGAATGAATTTGGACCTTGTGGTCTTGGAATGAACCTTGGTTTAGATTGATCAAATTGTTGTCCAAAATTTTGAGATGGACCTTGTTGACCAAATGACGAGCCTTGATTTTGTTGGCTTGGCGGTTGCAAGCCGCCTTGTGGATTCCCATATTGGAAACCGGGATGGTCTCTTCTCATAGGATTATAGTAAGGTTCAAACCTCTTTTGAGGTTGACCAAAAGCACCCGCGGCATTCACCTCCTCGGTCTCCTCTTGCATTTGTGGGCATTGATGGGTGACATGCCCATTAGATGAACAAATACCACAAGCGTGCACTTGTTGCTTGTTCCCCATGATCATCTCCCTCAATAAGGAAGTTAAATCTTCAACTTTACTTTCCAAGGAAGGGTTAGAACTAGCCATGCTCACCCTTCTTGTTTTGGATCTCACACTAAATTGACGTGTGCTTTCGGCAAGCTCACTCAACAATTCATTAGCTTCATCCGGATTTTTGTTGATGATGCCTCCACCACTAGCACCATGTACCATCCGTGCATCTTCCGGCGATAGTCCTCAAACAAAATAAAGGATGAGATCTTGGTCACTATACCCATGGTATGGGCAACTTTCACATAACTTCTTGAAACGCTCCCAATAGTCATAGAGTGTTTCATCATCCTTTTGCTCCACATTTGATATCTCCTTCTTAAGATGGGAATATTTGGAGGCGGGGAAATTGTAACACCCAGGATATTTAAGAACATTGTTGACCGGTAATGTTGACCAATCAGACCTTAGGGATGAATGGGTGAGGGATCAGACTTGTATCATGAGGTTTACAGGATTGCTTACTCGACCTAGCTGAGGCTACTCGGCCGAGTATCCCCGATACTCGACCGAGTAGAGCCCACTCGGCCGAGTACTCTTGTACTCGACCGAGTATGGCTGTTGTCGACACATTAATATAAACGCAAGTTCGCCAGATTCATTTCATTTTCTCATTTCTTCGACAGTTCCTCTTTCTCTAACCCTAGTCTACCTCTCTCCCCTATCACCCCATATCTTCACACTCTAGTGAAATTAGCCTAAAACCTACCATGGGAATGACGGGATTCGCCGAGAAAGGATGACGGAAGTGGTGGTCGTCTATGCCACCGTCGATGTGTAATGTAGGTAAGTTTATGCCTTGTGTTCTTATGAGTGATTCTTTGAGTATAAGTTGTGTAATAGGAGATGGTTATCATTGTTAGGACGCTTGTTGGAGTCGTGCGTGGCTGTAAATGGGAGTCTTGCATGCTTTGCGATGAGGTAGGGTTTCCCTACTCAGTTTACTGTTAATTGAATTAAGATTGTAATTGTATTGCGTATGATTGTCATCTGCTGATCATCGGAGTATGGGTTTAGCGGTGATGGTGGCGTTGTTGTGGTGTTGTGACAGCGGTAAGGCTGTGTGTGTTGTGATGGTAGTGGAGTCACTTGCGGGAGTGACTTCACACCCTAGTTCGCCCTCCGTGGAACCCGCCACGGCAGGGGATGTGCACATTAAGGGACAGGGATTATTAGTCGCTCGTTGATGAGCTGGACTAGGTGGGATGGGCTGCGGTCACCCACTGGCGGCGAGGATTACCTGTTGCGATGGGTAATCTGGCAGGGCTACACCCTTCGGGGCGTAGTCAGTTATTGTGCGTGGTTGTGAGACTGGGATAGAGGATGATCAGCTATTTATATTGTTATTCCGTCTTACTTTTGATTAGTCAGTACTGACCCCGTTGTTGTTGTTTTGTGAAACCTGCGGTGATCCATTCGGGGATGGTGAGCAGTTGGCTTAGCAGGTTTTGTTGATTGTGGCAGCTAGGATTGGAGGGATCGAGTCATCACGCTACCGTTCTAGAGAGGCAGTGTCATTAGTGTCATGGTTGTACTTTTATTATAAAGACATTGTAGTAAGCTGTATTTTATAAGACATGTTAATAATGGATGATTGTTCTTTAGTTGTCTAATTTGATCTACTCCCTCGGGAAACCGAGATGGTAACACCGTCTTACACTAGAATGGTCCTTGGTAAGGCATCCTGGTGTGCGGGGGTGTTACAGAAATACTTTTCAAGGAACGCCTTCTTCATTAGAGCCCAAGTGGTGATACTACCCGGTGGAAGGTAGTACAACCAATCACGAGCGGTGTCTTTGAGTGAGAACGGGAATGCTCTCAACTTGATTTGCTCTTCGGTGACGCCATTTGGTTTCATGCTAGTGCATACCACATGAAATTCCGACAAATGCTTGTTTGGATCCTCACCACTTAACCCATGGAATGCGGGTAGTAAGTGGATCAAACCCGACTTCAATTCAAATGTGGTGCCTTCCGCCAAGGCCGGAAAAGTGATGCATAAAGGTTGTTGAGTGAGATCGGGAGCAGTGAGCTCCCTCAAGGTTCGGGTTTCTCTTACCATTTTGATGTTTTCTTTCTCCTCCTTTTTGTCTTGATTGTCGAATTGAAGTTTTCGCCTTATCTCTCTTCTAACACGAAAAAGAGTTCTCTCCAATTCTGGATCAAAATGCAACAATTTCTTGTTAGTAGAACGGGTGTTCGGCATAAACCAAACACTTAAAATAAAATTGAGAAATAAATAAATAAAAATTGCACAAAATAAACAAACAATAGCCTTTCCCCGGCAACGGCGCCAAAATTTGGCTAGACTTGTCGTGAGTCTCCAAATTAGTATTTTTATCCACTACAAACTCAAACTAGTAGCTAGTGTAAGTAGGGGTCGATCCCACGAGGAAGGTGTTAATGTTGATTAAATGTGTGCAAAGTTAAGTAACCAATTGGGGGGTTTTGAATGTTGATTGACTCAAGTCTACTAAAGTAATAATCTAAGGCAATGAAAATGTAAAAACAATATAAGTAATTGAAAATGTAAACAAATGATGAGAATAATTCTTGGACCAAGTAATTTCCACCAACTAGTTATGAATTGATAATTGACTCTTTTAATCTATTTCTTTATTGAATACTTTGCTATGAAGTTGTCGACTTCTAATTCCACATAATTTTAGTTATAGCTACAAGCGTAAACAAATAACCCTTACAATGTTGTCAATTTAGTCAAGCGCTTAATCGTGTCAAAATTGTAGAATATAGCGATGGAATTTAGCAAAGATGAATGAATGAAGAATACAAGCGATGCTCCACTTTGATTCATACAAGTTTAATCATTCATAACTCAACAATGATGAATTAGCATACTACTTGATGAATTATAATTGCTACAACGGAATAGGTAAACAAACAAAAGATTCATTCACCTAATCTAGCAATGGTTAATTAAATAATAACAACTAGTTGATCATTCTAGATGTATAAGAAACAAACCAACAATAATCCAAATTAAACTTGATATTCAAACAATGAAATAGAAATAGAATAAGAGTCTTACAATTCAATAACTAAATTGGCTTCAAGAACTTGTTCCAAGATGTAGAACTTAGCCCTCCATACAAATAATAAAAACAAACTTGAAATTGGAAATTGTTTATGTATTCTAATGATTAAAGAGGTAGAGAAAGTATGTAAAAGTCTATGAAATTGATCAACAACATCTCCTTATATAGGTCTTCAAAGAGCATCCTCATAAAGTCTCATAAAGTATGAGCATAATTGCCAAAATAAAAGAGAATTAAGGACTTGTTGGAATACAATGCGGAATCCAATGCTCAGCCACTCCAAGTGGCATTTTGCCACTCTAAGTGGCTAGAAGTTCAAGAGTCTTTGTTTTGCCACTCCAAGTGGCATTTTGCCACTTCGAGTGGCACTTCCTTGTGATGCTTCCTTGCTTTGACCTTAATCTTTGGGCTTTGACTTGCATTAAAATCCACACTCACATGACATCTTTAGCCCAATACCAACCTCTAAAGAAGCCCTCTCCATACATAACAATAAATCAATCCAATTATCCCATAAAAACACACAAGTCATAACCAACCCAACATAAGAGACATATGCAACAAAATCCACTAAAATGCTTCTCAACCTATCAATTAACCATCAAAATAACCTTATTGACCCATACTAAACTAGACTAATCAATGTTACTTTGTCTACCCATACACTTTTGTCTACCCTATTAAACTTTTGAAATACTCCTTTTTCTCTCGAATTTTCAAACTTGTGAGACGTGAAATTTGAAAAGTGGATATATAATTATTGTAAATTTTATAATTTGTTTATTTACGCAATATAGATTTGATTATACTCATTGTTGTAACCTTGCTTTTTATTTATCATACTACCCTTATTGTTTCTTCTCTAATCAGTTCTCTAAATTCTCTCTCATTTCCCCTCTCATCCACTATCGTTTGGAAATAGTGTTCGTCAACTGACCGACTACCTCAAGACATACCAGCGGACCCTCCACCGCAGCGTAACCGCACCTAATACCTCGAACCACGACATCCCTCCCAAGTCCTAACCCCCCCTACTTCTTGCTCCCTGCCCCCCCCCCCCCCCAAACCCAACTCTGCCCCCACCTAACCAACACCCAGCAATTCATATCCTAACACATCCTGCCTCCACCATCCCCTACATCCCCCACCATGCCTCCAGCAGAACCACCTTCCCAACCCAAACCCATCCATGATCCATAATCCTTCTCGTAATCTTATGCGACTCCTCACCCCATCACTACCCACCCATCACGACATCTCCCATATCACGACCTCCCACCAGCAACCCCGCCCATTCATTCGCTTTTTAAGTTGTCATTGAATCATGTTACCACTTACCTCTCAACATTGTTAATCATTATGTCATGCAACACAGTTAATTTGAGATGATTTAAAATGGGGGATTTGAGATAATTTTTTTTTGCTAACACCTTAGCTTATTTACTCATTACGTTTCATTGTCATAATGTTTTGCATTAGTTGTTAGATAATTTTTATAAAGTTACTCGAACTTATAAAAATTGAAAATAATACTAAGTATCCAAATTGAATTTTTAATAATTTTATATTATCTATTACTCATGATCTGAAATATATTATGTAATAATTACTTGAGAAATTTTAGCAAATTATATTTATTTCTATTTTTTTTTTGTAAAACCCAATATCAAAATAAAGTAAGATTATTTCAAGGTAATGAAATATTGTCTTTTGCTTCTTTCGTTAAACGACGCACTTTGATTTAGTGAAAGAGTCAAAATTTATGATTAGTAGCAAACTTACTCGTCATAGTTGTTTATGAGATACGATTTTGACAATGACTCATTGGCTTGAAAGATTGGTTTAAAAAAAAACAGAGAGAGAATCTTAATTTAAAACATAAGTTTGTTAATATTGCAATTTATAATATGAATTAACCCGATTAAATATTATACGATCCTATTGTTTATTGTTGCATACGGTCTATTGTCACTAAATAACTTGAAAATAGCTTATCCGAAGATGACCCAGACTCGACTATAATTCTTGCAAACCCAAGATGACTTAGCTCGAACTAATCCGATCAGAATTCGATCGGGTTGACCTATTTACTAAGTCTAAACCCAGTGACCTATTTGTATGACAGATGTAAAGACATATTAAGTTGATAGTTGGGTTTCATTTCATTTATTTCACATATTTTATAGTGGTGATATACTGAAGGTCATTTTCTATTCGTGAGAGGTGACCCACGTGCGAATAATATGGATCTCGGGTTTTCATCCAATACAATGACAAAATTAAGATGAACAACATCCCGCAGTAGTAAGTACATGATCGTAGTGCTGACCTCATTAAGTATATGATCAATTCCAATAGTTACCATGGACAATTGGCATAGCCTATACGTGTGGCAGAGGCGAAAACATGATGGTGCGGCGAGATGATGGTGGTCGAAGGTGGGTGGCGTTTGAAAATAACCATATGATCGTAGTGGACAATTTCGCACACATATTATATGTGTTCAAACTTCAAAGTAACAGAAGATCAGAAAGAGTAACAATTAATCGATACACTGCGGGGATACTAAGTCCTAATAGTCTAATACTCTTGATGATATTAATTATTAAAGCTAAAAAAATGGATATTAGTGGCTAAAAATGGCAGAAGATAACATGCATTTTTTTTCCCGAAAACAATTGTTATTCACTTATACTTCGTATTTGCTAAGTTCCTTCTCTACAAAAATCATACCGTAGTAAATTTGGAAAGGATTGTATGCTATTATCTTTCCAGAATCAAGAATCAAGGCTTAAATTTCGTTTTGTTCAATTTTATGCACTTTCTAATATCTTACTTTAGGATTTTTAACCTGTCATTTTTAAAAATTTAAAATTTTATTGGGGCCAAATAAGATGACAAATTGATAATCATTAGTTATTAGTTGCTAATTTTGAATTATGATGATTAAAATAATTATGATTAAATTATATGATTTTTAATTTATGAAAAGTTTAGGATAATATGATTTAAAGTAAGATTTTTTTTTGAAACTTACGGGAGAATTCTTAAAAGTATTCAAAAATATCAGCATATGTATATTCTAATCTTAATTAGTCAGATTTAAAACTTAATTAGTATATTCTTTAAAAGATACTCAAAAATTATCCTAAAATCGTAATTGAACAAATATCCTAAGATGTAGGTTGTAAAATCTAGGGAAATAAGTTGAAAACGAATTTTTAAGATGGTATAAGCTGTAAACGAAATTTTAGGATGATTTTTAATTGAGTTAGGAAACATCATATATTATTGTCGTTATTAAAGTTTAAGATTTCGTATTATATGGATAAGTGACGACTTGATTAGTTAGTTTGTATAAATGGATAGCAAATTATATATTTGTATAAATGACAAACAATATTAAATATATCATACCTAGTTGATTAGATATATCCCGAATATCTAGGCTTCAGTTTAGGAAACAGTATCATATTTGTTAGAAATACAGCAAATGACACGTGGCATATGAATAGGCTGATGGTTGTTGCTTTAACATAATACTAGATTTAATGCTCGAGCGATGCCCGGGCCTGTTTGTAATATCCTGTGATTATGATGTAATAATACTTTAAGGCCCTGGTCTTTTACACGCACTTAATTTTGCTGAAATGAACATATAGAATGAAGTTATATTGAATTTATAAGAGCTGACTTGAACTTATTGAAGTTGAATTGAACTTATAAGAGCTGACTTGAATTTAAACTTAACTTATAGAAATATTGGGAGACATAAGATACTAAGAAAGTCAAGTGAGAGTATTAGTAATAGGTAATTCAGTTTTATTTAGGTAAACTACCTTGAATAAGACGGTATTCTTATAGTCTTTAGATTATCATAATTATTATACTTAAAGACTCGTATCTTGAGACACCAACAAAACGACAAAACTAACGTTGAAAAGGCACTGCTTAAAGAGGAGGCATCCTTCGCTTCTCAAGGGACCGTCATATTCTTATGTACATCGTGGCCCGTCTCTCATATTTTATTCTTATTATTATGCATGGGCAATTAAAATTGCTCATCGCTTGATATCGATAATAATATTGTTTTCATTCTATTAAAAGTCTTACCTTTTAAGATTTACTATTTCCTATGTCCCAGTAATGGTTTATATTTACTTTGTTTTGTGAGGGGAAAATAAAGCGAAAGTAAACTATTGACTGGGACGGAGGGAGTATCATGTCATTATAATATCGTGCACGTGATTTCTTCTGTCCCAGTTATTTGTACACAATTCTTTTTTAGTATCTGTGGGGGTATTTTAATCAATGTCATCATAATAATATACTCTACCAAGTATGGCATGCCGGTTACGTTGTAGAGGAACATTTACTCCGTAAGAAAATTATGTAACGGGTTCTCTCTTATTACCAGTCGCCCTAGAAAATTCATAGTGGACGAGAATATACTTACAGGTATGACTTGGAGGTGGTCCCTGCTCCTGGTAATTCAAGTGACAGTTCATCATCGGATGATGAATCTGAGTACGATTCTGACACAAAGGCAGAACTGAGAGCAATCGGAAGGAAAATGTTTGGAAACAAAAGGAAGCGACAAGAAATGGAAGACATGGCTTACAACAAGTGGATGTTTGATGATGATCTTGAGGCTTTGCCGAAGTGCATACAGGATGATTTTAGAGCGTATGATAAGCGGCCTGCTAAAAAGGTAGCGGAAGCCAAAGCGAGAAAGAAGAGGGTGGCTATGAGGAATTTAGAAAAGGTAAGAAAGAAAGCGGATAGTATTGCTGACCAAACTGATATCAATGATCGTTCAAAGCGGAGGATGATTGACCAACTTTATAAGAAGGCCACACCTAAAAAACCGGGTAAGGAGAAGGTTGTTGCGAAGAAAGGGGTTCAGGTTAGACCCGGGAAAGGGAAAGTTCTTGTTGATAGAAGAATGAAGAAGGATGCTAGGCAGCATGGAATGCAGAAGAAAGCTAATAATCTAAAGGGAAAGGGAAAGGGGAAGGGAAAGAATTATATTAAAAGGTCGACTCCAACGAGTAAGAACGCTAAAATGGGCAAAAGATAAGTAACCAAAGTTTTCAAATAGTTAGTTTTCCTCCATCAACTCCGAGTGCCACATTTGCTTTTGCGCGGTTACCAAAAGGCTAATTTGACTGGGATTTTCTTCATTTATATTTATGTCGTTATTTTTTGTTGAAAATACTCCGTATTATTTTATGAAAGGTCTTTTTCTTTCCAAGCAATATTATGAGCATCATGTATTCCACTGTTCAGTCCTGTAACAGCAGAACAAGAAATTTTGCCAAAACCACCAGCTGGGGGGAAACGATGAGTGCCATCGCCAGCTAGGATGATTCGGTTGTTATGGGACAAGAACCCGTCAGGTACTTTGACTAATGTTATACGGATAATTAATTACATGTTCAAATAATACGAACAAGCAATGTAAGAAGACTAATGCTCAACTGTACACAAACATAAACATCTACAAAGAATAGAAGTTTTATTCAAGTACCAAGTAAAAATAAACTTGATCATTACAATTTAATCATGTACTTCATATATCAATAACAAAATCGAGTTAACTAAACTTAACAGAAAACTCAGCATTACAAAAATCACAATGATCTTCACTAATCTTTGTGTAATTACAAAAATATCAAGAAAATTACTGTATGTGATCAATAGCATAAGAATTCCGTGGCAGAAGCAACATCTTGGATGGTCGCTAGTCGATTGATCAACTGCAAGTCATCTTCAACAAATTTGATCTCATTCAAATCAGAAATATCAATCATGAGATCATCAGTATCTTGAAACCCCAAATCACCAACATTCAATCCATCATTGTAATCAATATAATCAATTTTACCATCAAATCCGAAACCAAAATTCAGATTTTCGGACAAATTACTAAACCCTAATTCATTACCATCGTTGATCCCATTACTGAACTTGAATTCAGTAACATCATCCACAAATCGAGAACTGGAGTCCGCCAAATTATTCCCTTGACAACCCAAATCATCAACATACAATCCATCATTGAAATCAATATAACCAGTTTTACCAAAATCAATCAAATCCTGAACTTTATTACCTTCCTTGATCAAATTAATCCTCTGATTCACAGATTCAATTTTTGCCGCCAAAACTGAATTCAAATCCTTCAACTCACCAAACCCTAATTTCTGAAGAAACTGATCATCATTCTTAGCGCGCGGGGGGTTAACTTCCTTGTTCCGATTCGGCTTATTCTTCGCATAGAACTTGTCGATGACGGTACCAGGATCGGATCGAGAACACCATGTTTCTGGAATATTGGGCGAATCAGGATCGTACAAGATCAACAAAACGTCGACGTCGCAAAGCGTGGAAAGTTCCTTAGCGCGTTTAAAGACGGTTGATTTTCTATGCAAATAATTTGCCGTCTTTTTACAAACCATTTTTTTTTTAATTTGATTTGATTAGCAAGAAATTTGATTTGATTAGCAAGAAATATGATTTGATTAGTAAGAAATATGATTTGATTAGCAAGAAATAAGTTTGTTGTTTGTTTGTTCAACTGTAGAGGATTGATTGATGGTTGTTTATATAAGACTCGATCATATAGTCGGTTAAACTGTGTAACCCTAATTAGCGCTCCCGCGTTTTTGTTTCCCTCTTTTTTAAAATTTTACCGTTAATGTTATGGGAAGGCTAATTGTCCATCTAAGCTTTTAAGGTTGTAAAAATACCAATCCAAATGAATTACATACGATTGCTTAAATTTTATACAAGGTGTATCTAAACCTGTTAAATGATAATTCGATCCGAAAAATTGACTGACGTTCGATAATAATAATACTCCCTCCAATCCAATCCAAAATATCTATTTGACTTTTCACGGTCTACGAGACGACACTTTGACCACGTTTTTCTTCATTTATATATTATTTTTTTGTGTCGAAATTATAATTTTCCGAAATCTCTTTTTATAACAAACGTAAATATGTCAATTTTACGTATAAATTTTAAAAATTTGATTAAATATAATCGATGACAAAATTTGACAAGGTTGACTTTAAAAAGTGAATGGGTAGTTTGGATTTGATTGGAGTAATAAAAAAAAAAAAAAAACGAACTCGAAAACAACCCGACTCAATAATCATTTGTATAGTAGGCTCACGAACCGCCTGACCCGTAAATGGTGTAAATTTATTGAAAATTTGAATTTAAAGTAAATGAGACTTACAACGATAAACACAATTTAAACTTTCAAGAATTAAAAATAATGTACGAAGTATTCTTTTTTGAACGATATTAAAGCGTACACATCATTTTTTTAATTAATAAAATGCATATCCATATGAATTACATACAATTGCTTAATATATACTCCCTCGCATTTAACGAATACACTTGCTAAATAGAGGGAGTATGTGTTTTGTTCTATATAAGATAATATGATGGGTGTTAGCGGGTTATTAAACATGTAACGAATACACTTGGTAAATGGAGGGAGTATGTGTTTTGTTCTATATAAGATAATATAACGGGTGTTAGCGGGTTATTAAACACGTTGAGTGATGGGTTAGTTTTAACTAGACCAGATTAATTTTAACTTGTGTTATTATCTACATAACTACCCTTATATCATGTACTAATTCATGATCATTTAATTCAAGTGTATTTATTTTAACTAGACCAGACAAAATTGACCGGGCAGTATAACTTGACCAATATGCGAACCGACACTTGCTGGAGGATCCGTAACATGAATCAGCTGACCCTATGTGACCCGACCTAACATATCCTTATCCGAATTTTTTTGTGGCATAAATAATACGGAGTACACAATGAGTCAATGATCAATATTATTCCTAAATAACTTGATAATACTAGTGTTCAAGCCCGGGCGTTGCCCGGGTTATATCATAACAGTTGCTTTTGAGCATTTTCAAGACGTTTTTTTTTAGACAGACTTTTATAGCGATCGATTACGTACCCAAATATCTATGTTTCACATACTTTGGTTGATTAATACTAAGGAAGAGTACGACTGTGTTACTGGCACTTTTACAGTAAAATATTTTGTAAAATGTTTGGTGTTGAACCTGTTTAAAACAGTCAGTCCAAATAAACTTTTGTTAATATGTAATTTTTGAACCTAATTGGAAAATACGCAATAGACGAATAAATCAGTGACATATATATCGGAGAAAAGGTCTTAATAATTCATTTCGAGTTCTTCTTCCATTTCCCTAAATACGTTACCAATTCAATTTAATCTGTTAACTCCAAAACAAATCATCTCCTACGATAACCTTCTCATTTCTCAACCTCTCGTTTAAACCTCGACTAACTCATGATACGTGCTTTAAGTCAAATATATAAAGACTTCCAATATGAAATGTAACTATTCAACAATACTGAGAATCTCCCTCTACATACCTTATTTGACATGTGTGTTACTAATTCAATCATAATTACTAAGCAAATCAACAACGGAGGCCGGACAAACAACTGATCAGTACTTGATAATTGTCAAAATTAATGACTTCTTTATCTATACACCAAGACTTCTACTCCTCTGGCAAAAAAAAAAGACTCCTACTCTAATTTTTTTTCTCTTTTAGAGTTACATGTCGATTAAGTTTTTTTTATCGACAACAAACAGATTACGTTAATCACTTAGTCATTACTACAACTCCCTTAGTCTCGGACATTTGTTACATTTGTTTTGTGTACAGAGTAGTCTATAATATTTTAAGTTTTTATAAATGAAATACGGAATTCGATTTTAAAACCTATAAGTTTACCTTGACTTTGTATTATGTTTCGCTCCTTTTTTCGCATTTTGAGGCGTGCGTTCACCCATGGACGGTTCTAAAGGATGATTCATGTCAGCCGACCCCAAATCATTTTGGGATTAATGCTCTGATGTTGTTGTTGCTGTATTAGGACTACTCTATCTAAATTTTATTACCAAAATCCGATAATTTGATGAAATAATATCGTATTTCCAACTCTTTTATTAGGACTCCATCACAATATATATTTCCGAATCTTATCTTATGATATAATATCATAACAAACTACTCCGTGTGTATACTACTACAAAACTCGTTATGGACATCAGTCGATGGACATCGGATTATCTGAAAAACCGATGTACATAACATGCACATCGGTTGTTTAATTTGCAAAAAATCTTCGGATCTTTATAAATTGTGATTACACTATTTTTAATTGCTACTCATTTATTTTTTAAGAGTAATTGCTACTCATTTATTTTTTAAGAGCAAGATTTGTTTGTAATACATAAACCCTTAGTTTTCTTTTTGGGATATTCTACATAGTACCCCTCAATTTTTCGACTTTTTACATGGTACCCCTACACTTTTTAAAACATACATGGTACCCCTAATTGTTGTCATTATCATTAAATGTACTCCTAAACTTTATTTTCCGTCAATTAAACTTAGTTTTAGGCGTTAGGTGATTACTTAAACGCGTAACCAAGCTTGTCATTTATCATTCCATGACATAAGGACTCTATTAGGCTCAATTTCTATCTTTGGACTGATAATTTGACAGGGAATCAATAAATTTTCCGTCAAATTTTTTTTAGCCCATATATATCAATAACTATTATGATCGAGATGGATATTGAGTCTAATAAAGTCCTTATGTCATGGGATAATAAATGACATGCTTGGTAACGCATTCAAGTCATCACTTAACGCCTAAAATCGAGTTTAATTGACGAACAATAAAGTTTAGGGGTATACTTAGTGATAATGACAATAGTTAGGGGTACCATGTATGTTTTAATAAGTATAGAGGTATCATGTAGAAAGTCAAAAAATTAAGGGGTACCAGGTAGAATATTCCTTTTTATTTGGTGCTAAATGATTGGTTTTGTAACATGTAATAAAACAATTCTGAATAATGTTAAGACGGTCAAGGTTTAAAAGGAATTACGGTTTCAAAGGCAAAGACAACTTTTGGACCCCTTAATTTCTGATTGTTACGAATATTTTTCAATTGTAAAAATGACTTTATTATGAGATAAAATATGAGTTAATCTTTTTATATGAATTAATTTTATAGAATTTTATACACAATAACTCCTACAAACACAATAACTCCTACAAAGCTAAGTGTAAGTGAGTTTATTATTACTCAAAAATAACGACGATACTTATAAGTTGTCAAGAACTTCGATGATACAAATTCATAACTAATAATGAGGTGATTGATAATACTTTGTACTCCTACTATATACGGCCGGAGTATGTAGTCTAAAGTTTGCATAATTGCATTCTTTTTTATGATGCTCAACGTGCAAGTATTATTTAAATAAAAAGATAGAGTTGATAAAGTTCTATCAATGCTAAAATTATTGTTGGAATTTTTCACTATCAACGGAGTTTTATTATCTATATTAAAATAGAGTTGTTAGAATTCTGTTGATATACCTCACATAGTATTTGTGTTTGTATAAGATTCATCTTGCCAGTTGTACTATTATATATTGTAAAGGCAATTTATTTCAACAATCAACATAATTAACATTGCTCAAGTCCATTAGCATTGAAGTCTCTAGATAGTTCGAGGGATAAAAGAAGGGAATCATGATATATCTCTAATCACAAATAACATTTGAGACATAGTGGTAGGCTTATGACTTATGAGTAGAGCTGGCAAATAATGACACGACACAAAAACACGACACGAACCCGACACAAAATTAACGGGTTTGGGTTGAAGCTCAATGACCCATTTATGTAAGTGGGTCGACACGAACACGACACGATATTTAATTGGGTCGGGTTTGAGTTGAGCTCTCTAAACACGAACCCGACACGTATGACCTGTTTAATAAATTAATCCTATTTTTTTTTTATCTTTCATCACATAAATATACTTAAATTTTCCAAATATTGACATGACACGAAAATACGACCCGAACCCGACACGATATTAGCGGGTTAGGGTTGAGGCTTGATGACCCATTTATGTAAGTGGGTCGACACGAACACGACACGAGATTTAAATGGGCCGGGTTTGGGTTGAAGGGTTTCTGACCCGTTTACATGTGACACGAACACGAACCCGACACGATCCGATCTGTTTGCCAGGTCTACTTATGAGAGTACATTGGCTAGATATTACTTCCTCCATTCAACTCCACTTTACATGTTTGCTTTATCACGTTTGCCAACGCCACTTTTACGCGGTAAATATCTATAGATACGTATTTGCAAAAATTATAAAAGTTAGATTTTTTTAATGTACTCTTAAAGACGAATCAAATAAGATCCCACATGAATATATTTTAACTTATATATTGAGAGAAAATTGAAGTTGAATGTCCGCTTGTGAATAGTGTGCAAAAGAAAAACATGCAAAGTGGAGTTGAATGGAGGGAGCATGCTTGTATGCTGGAAAGATAGAGTGCGTATGAAAATAAGGTTGACTTTAATTTCGTTTCAATGGTATATTATTTGCTTCTCTGAGTTTATTTACCACTAAAATTCTTAGATATTTATATTGATTTACTTATTATTTTATTGCCTCGTAAAAAGTCTCTGCTCTCACATTTAATTAAATGGTATAAAAAAAGTTATTTCATATAATGGTAAGTTTTGTAAAAGATCGTCTTAGACTTGATTAGTGTGAAACATAGCAAAATATATTGAGAGACCGTCTCTTAGGAGAATTTGTGCAATAAAAATTACTCCATATGTCTCGTGCACTTGTTTTTGTTGTTCGTAAATTCTGTAGCAGCAAAGAATTACGAAAGGAATAAAAATGCAGTGACGAAATAAATGCCAAAGATCAGAAATACCGACAGAGGAAAGGTAGTGACACGGTTGTGGACAGCGGGCCGCCCACGGGGGCGCTTGGTGAAGGTCGGAAAACAAGCGTTTGCATTTTGTAAGGAGTCGCCACCAATTTTTATGGGAAATTGGAACCGTTCGAATACCTCGTGTCATGTCAAGACACAAAGTAGAGACATGAACACTAAGCAATCGTTACCCTTAGCATTCTATGTCTAGAATGACTCTCGTGGATGCCAATGAACACGGGTGCTCACGGAGATCTGGAGTAAGGGGTGAGGGTACGTATTAGGAAGCTCTTTTGATCGAACACCTAATCCCGCCCGCCTCGATAGCGGCCTCTACTAATGATTAGGGAAGTTATTCGTACTTGATATATCGTTGGCTATATGCAAGCAATGCAACATCCAAGTTTTGATCCTAGCATGTGAAAATTAGCTAAGTCGGTTGACACGTAATTAGCATACAATTAATGTCGAAGTAGGGATTTAATGTTGATTTACATGTGAAAACATACAAATGATAAAAGAAATACAACAACTATGAATTACAATAACGAAAATTACAATAATTACATTGGATTAGGCGATTTATGTCGAAAATACCTTTAAAACGGATAATTTGAGAAAACGAATAAAGAATAAGATTACGAACAGAACAGAAGGTGATAATACGAGTAATAGTTAGTTAATACGAGCTAATTAAACTAGGTCAAGGCAGAAACGGAGTTCAGGGACAGAAATTATCTGAACAGTAGCGGCAGATCGCCCTCTGGAAGAGGCGCAGCAGTTGCTGCGTCTGTTCCAAGGGTGAGTTCTGGCTGTGAAGCCGGAACTGCAAATTGTTAATTTGAATGGATGAATTTAATGATGGATTGAAATATTTACTCGGATGAAAGTGATTAATACTTTTATTACATGTCAATGATGGTCATAAAAGCGATAAACAGGAATGATACGGATGCAAACGAATTAATTACATGAAATTATGGTGAAAATATTAATGAGTCCTCTGTTGAAATAAGTCAATTAGGCTAAATATGACGGATATACAACGAATATGCGAATAAGCGGATGAAAATTATATCAATGACGAATTCCAGAAACTCAATATGAACAAATTGAATCTCTAAAATCCGGGTTTGAATTTAATGACGAAAACCCGCAAATATTGAATTACTTGGGATTTAAGTCGGATTTATGATGATTAAGACATGCTAATGAATGATGAATCATGTGAATTATATGTTATGATGAAGAAATACAGAACAAACGAATACAAATAAAACAAGAAAGACGAATTACAGAGGACGAAGAAGAAGAAAAGAAGCAGGAACTGCGGCAGCCTCACGAAGAGGCGCAGCAGGAACTGCGCTCCTTCGAAGAGGCGCAGCAGTTGCTGCGTCTTTTCTCGACGTCTGTCTACTGGAAATCCGCAAAAACAGATTTTTAAAGCACGGTTTTAGAAATCGGTTTTAATGGTGTATTCGACATAAATCTTACAATGGTGATACGATAAAAGCACAATAAATAAAAGAGGATTATACACCCTCAGACTTACATGTTGACGGAACGAGAAAGGACTAAGATATCGATTAGTGAATGCTCGACGCGAATGCAAAGAGAGTGCCCTCGTAAGAGGAAAACGATTGATTAATTTAAGTTGATTAAGTGTAGTTGGTCAAATTGGTCGGTCATGCAACGGAGAGGCTGGTACCCGGAAAGATCCGAGCTTACGTGGTCGAATGTTCAAGCACGTAGGCGCCAATTAGTAAGAACGAAGTCTAGAATGCAAAGGGAGAAGAGAAGGGCGGACACTCGCGTGAGAAATATGAGGAACGAAAGCTCCTATTTATACTAATCACACGACGGAATAGGGTTTCGGAGACTCTTTGGAAGTGAATCTCGGAAAGATATGAAAAAGATACGTGGAACATGCAAAGAAAGGCCTGGGAAGAGGCGCGAGCGTACCACCGCGTCTCTTGGAAGAGGCGCAGACTGCTGCGTCTATTCCCGTGAGGTTTCCTCCGCTTTGAAGAAAGATCTCCGCGTTTGAGTTATGGTAGGACGGAAATAATTCGATTATCTTATGAATATTACGGGATATTATTTGCCAAAAGATAAAATTTATGAAATATGGAATAGAAATATCCGGAACATTCCAGAACATTCCGACTCGGGATTTAACACATTATCGAAAAATGGAGACGGTTTTTGACCCGGACTCCGAATGTACTCTAATTACTGCCAAAACGACCGTATCGGGACGTAGATGACAACTATGAGGTCGACATTAATATTTGAGCAATCACTTGACGATAATCTTACGAACTGTCACAAATCGTTCCGCGAATCAAACATGCGGCCCAATCATCACCGGGTGGTTTTGCGGGAGGTGCGAAATGAGGTGTCTCTGAGCCCCTACTTTGACTGAGGCTTGGACAAGGCGAAAGTCAAAGTATAGCCATCAGGTCAATCGAAGATTACAACCTGACGACTATGGCGACGCGAGGCGGCTCAAGGGGTCTGAGCCAAGGACCTGTCGTCGGGAACATTTTAGAGTCTGTCGACTGTCGGGGAGGGTCGTTTAAAGTCCATTAGACTACGTAAGGAAGCTCGCCAGCCATAAGAAGAAACCATACCGAGATACCCCCGGGTGAAGCGGGATCAAGACGCAGCTTCGCAAAACTCTTTGGTCTGAAGATAACTTGGTGTCCGAAGGCATTAGGGGTCACATGGAACTTTGGTCGAACTCATGGGAAACAAAAATATTGAAAGCGGCAGGACGTCGGTAGAAATCGCTGGGGAATCCGCTGCGTTAGTCTCAAGCGAACTCTGGCAAAACTTGAGGTTGAATCTGCTTGCGTCGGTCTCAAGCAAACTCTTGCTGGGGAATGTTTTGACGACTAGGAACATCTAGATCATCCTGGGAGAAATCTTGAGTGAGCAGCACTGCAAAATACTACTGCGCTGGATAAAGGGACTTGAGCAATACTGCAAAATAATGCTGCGCTGGATAAAATGCGGGCCGGAACGAAAGAAAATCATCGAAACGGACCAAAAGAATATAACAGCGTCAAGGAAGAGGCGCACCAAAGATGGGCCCACAAATAACGAACTTATAACGAAAGATCATCGATTAATGAGAGTTATTTGTCCTTGTAGGAGGTCGAGGCGGCGGGCATCGAGCCCCCAGTGTACCCCGAGACTCTTGAGTACATCGACGCGACCGGGAGGACGACGATCTCCGAGTCGCGTGACTTTGACGTAGCTGTGACGGATGCTGGCCTAGAGGACTGGCAGCATCTGATTCGGAGGGTGAGCCTCCAGCTTATATACCTTTCGTGTAAGAACACATTTGATTGAACTTAACTTACTGAGAATTTCTTTTGAAATGCAGGTTGCGCCATCTCGGTTCGTGGCACTATGGAGGGTGGCCAACCGGCTACGAGCTACCGCCATCGAGGCACTCGTCGGTGGTCGAGGTCGTCAGGTATGAACCTCATTTGATTTCTTTTGATTTTTGATTTTCAGTTTTGTTTGAATTGATTGACATGAGCCAATTTATTCTTTTTTATAGGTGGTCGTGAGTCGGAGCGAGAGTTGACCCGATCTCGGGAGGAGACAACTCGCTTGTTGAGGGAGCTTGAGTTTCGGGATGCCGAGATTGCTGCTCTTACGGCGAGGGTTCTTTGAGTTGGAGGGTGCCAATGAGTTTTGTGTAGTTTTGTAGATTTGTACATTTGGACATCTGATTTTGAACATTTTTGGACTTTGTTTGGGCGCAAGCCCCGGTTGCTGGACTTTTGGACTTTGTTCGGGCGCAAGCCCCGGTTGCTTGTACATTTGTTCTGTTTGGTGTATATACGACGGCCTGAGTGCCTTTGCTGCTGGGTTGTGTTGCTTGTATCTGCAGGTTAGTTCTTGAACGGGTTTGGTAGGTAACGGTTTACGCCGTCATGCTGCCGAAATTTACATAGAAATCACGCAAAACATACATTTTATATATATGGCCTTTAACCAGCGCAAAATGAGACTCGAAAGAGCAAAAAAAATGCAAAAATTTTGTCGGAAATGACCGGACGGTAGGGAGGGTTACCCCCTAAAAAAAGAAAAAAGAGAAATCTGTAAGTGTAGAAATGAAATGTTGAAATGAAAACAAAAGGAAATTGTTTCCCAAAAAGAAAATGAAATTTACTTCCTAAAAAATAAAAAAAAAATGAAATTTATTTCCTAAGAATAAAAAGTTTGAGTGTCATGAAATGGCGAAGGTGTCGATGTCGCCTCGAAATGCGTGCCCGCGAAAATAGGAAACTTGAAACATGGTAAACTGCTCGTGTTTACCAAAATAAAATCCCGTAGGAATAGGAAATTATTCGTTATAGAATTAGGAAAGATCCAAACGCGGAAATCACAGAAGTGAGACTGGGGAAGAGGCGCAGCATGAGCTGCGTCCCTTTGAAGAGGCGCAGCAGGTGCTGCGCCTGTTCCCAAGCTTGTCCGTTCTGGCGGATTTTTGGAAACAGCAATTAGTATAAATAGAAGCGTCGACGGGGCGTTAATTCACACAATTCTTCCGTCTCTTCCTCGTCTATTCACATAAAACTCTCAAAATAAATCTTCAAGAGAAAATTGTCATCATGAATACTTTGGAGATCCGCTTGAAGGAATGGACCAACGAGTTCTCGAATATGGAGAAGCATGACATGGGTGCTTATAACCTTGGGTCTTTGTTGAGTTTGAAGCTCATTAAGATTGTAAAACCGTTCTTGGATGCTTGCCTTGACTATTGGGACCCGAATTATCATGTTTTCGCGTTCCCAGGAGGTGACATTTGCCCGTTTCCTGAAGAAATTGCTGCTATTGGCAGATGGGATCCCGAACATTTACCTGCCATTCCTTCTACTTCACAAGGGTATAAGAGCAAATTCAGAGACTTGCTTGGACTGACTAGACTTGAGGTGGATCGCTTAGTTACCCCGAAAGGCGTGAGAATGTTGGACTTTGTAGACCGATTCATTAACAGGGCCGACCCTACTGTTTCCCATGTTGCCAGGAGGAGGGCATTTGGCTTTTGTTTGCTGCACGTGTATGTCTTTCAAGGACACGTTGATGAAGATTTGAGAGGTGATCCCCGTCTTTTGGGTCTTATTGAACAAATGGAGCTGCGCAGGAGCCCAGTTGGGCTTGGATAATAGGAAATCCAACCGTGATCTGCCATTTTTGGGGAGTCCCGTCATCCTACAGGTAAAAGACACCTTTTTTTTCTTTTTTTTTTTTTTTTTTTTTTTTGTTTTTTCTTTTTTTTTTTTTTTTTTTTTTTTTTTTTTTTTTTTTTTTTTGGTGTCTAATACCTGGTTTTTGTAGGTTTGGCTTATGGAACGACTCCGATTGATCGAGCCCCCAGTTCATGCACTTTCCTATCATTCCCGTATGATTGCGATGAGGACGCGGTTGTACATGGTGGACTTCACTCGGGTCTGCGATTATTGGAAGAACAAGCTGAAAAGTGATGATGGCCCGTTGATTAGGTGGGTTGTACCGTGGTGGCACCTCAAGTCCGTCACTGGAGTGTCTTCTTTGGATCCCACTAGGTCCGTGCGCATTCCGGGATTGGAGTTCATGGTATGCATCTTTCCGGAAAGATTGATGAGGCAAGTTGGGCTGAAGCAGACGATCCCGAGGCTTGACACCGTCCCGCAGACTGCTATGGCGCTTACTACAGAGAGCCGAAGAGAGTGGGCTATCAAATGGGCCCAAAGAAACATGTGGTTCTTGAGTTTCTCCGCCAATGCTTTGTGGGTGTCGGATTCCTATCTGAGGTGGAGAAAAGCTGCGACTTCGGAAGAACGCGAGAGACTAAGGAAACGCGAACCTGTTGATTACAAGGTGCGCGAGGGAGAGAAAGAGAAAGAGAAGCATCTGACAGAAGGAGAAGAAGAAGCCGGGTTTCAAGTCGTTCATCCTTCAAAGAAATCAAAGACTACTCCTGTTGCAGAGATGGTGGTTGGCAAAAATGGAAGAGTCAGGCCTCGAGAAAGACCGTTGGTGATTAGGTCTGAAGTGGTGCATGAGCGCCCAGCTCGAGGTCGTGACAAGAAGTATGACAAGAACGACAAGGGCAAGGGGAAGATGGAGGAATAGCCCGAGTCCTTATTTATTATTTGATTATTATTATTATTGTTGTTGTAATAAAAAGGAGGAATTTTTAGAATCCTAGCCTATTCTATTTTTATTACGTAACGTACTACTCTTATTAGAAAGCGAATGGAATAAAAAAGGTTAAATGATTATGAAACCGTTGTGATTTTCTTTTATTATTCTTGTCGAATTTCAAATGCAATGCAAATGTCCTTCTATTTACATTTTAGGTATAATGGGTTGAATCCTGTGAAGGATTGCCTACGTATTCACTTAAAAAAAAGTGAAATCAAACCCTTGCGCGTAGTTCGAGTAAATGTAAAAGAATAATTGTTCGAAGCAAGAGCTTGTAATGAACATAGAAACTAAGCATGAGCTTTTGCTTGTTCTCAAGGTGCGAATTTAGTTTATTTGATGATATGAGGATGACAATCTCGTCAAAATGCAAGAGCATAGTGACACTTAGCTTATTTCAGCTTGGCCAGGGGCCGTTTATTTAGTGCCACAAGAGCGACACATGGGTTTACGCGAGGCGCGTGTGTGGTCCTATTCTAGGCATAGTATCGTTTCAGTTGGTCAAGGTTTGTGGGGTTTGAAAACTCATTCCCATCTAGGTCTGTGATTCTAACCGCACCCCCTGGGAGTATGGATTTGACTAGATATGGTCCGGCCCAATTAGGTTTGAATTTTCCCCTTGGGTCGACAGGTAAAAGAGCTCTAACCGATTTGAGTACTAAGTCTCCTTCTTTGATGTTTCTTGGCCTAACCCTTTTGTTGAAGGCTCGTTTGATACGTGCTTGATATGTCTGGACATTATGTAAGGCGCGTAGCCTACGTTCATCCAGGAGGATGAGTTCTTCATATCTATCCTTCTTCCAATCGGCTTCAGGGATTTGGCTTTCGAGTAGAATACGCAAGGATGGTATTTCTAGTTCGACTGGTTGTACGGCTTCCATGCCGTAGGTCAAATAGAAAGGAGTAGCCCCAGTGGGCGTCCTAACAGATGTACGGTACCCCCATAAGGCAAAAGGTATCTTGCTTGGCCAATCTTTGTAGTTGTCAGTCATTTTCTTGAGAATTGTGACAACATTTTTGTTTGCCGCCTCTACCGCGCCGTTAGTCTGTGGTCTATAGGGCGAAGAGTGGTGATGCTTAATCTTATATTTGGCTAGCAACTGCTCGGTTTCAGCTTGGAAGTGTGACCCATTATCACTAATGATCTCATGTGGGCAACCATATCGACAGATGATGTTGTTTTGTATGAATTTTGCCACATTTTTAGCCGTAAGACCAGTGTAGGAAGCCGCTTCTACCCATTTAGTGAAGTAGTCAATTGCTACTAGAATGAAACAGTGACCTCCTGTTCCGGCTGGGGTTATCTTTCCGATTATGTCAATTCCCCATGCAGAAAATGGCCAAGGAGATGTCATCGTATAGAGCAATGAAGGAGGGACATGTTGTACATTCCCGAAGATTTGACAATTGTGGCAATGTCTCACGTATTTGATGCAATCAGATTCCATTGTGGTCCAATAATACCCCAAACGTGTGATTTTCTTTGCCATCATGGGCCCACTCATGTGAGGACCGCATTCTCCGTCGTGGACTTCTTCCATCACCTTTCGTGCCTGTGAATGATCAAGGCAACGTAGGACTACACCAAGAGGTGTTCTTTTATATAACTCTCCTTGCATCAGGATGTATTGGGAAGCTAATAGGCGTATAGCACGTTGTCCCTTTTTGTCCATTTCTGGTGGATAGGTACCATTAAGCTTGAAATTCAGGATTGCTTGGAACCAGGGTTCCTGTGCGATTTCCTCTTCATCGGTGATTTGATGGACGTAAGCCGGCTCTGACCGTCGTTCGATGCACAAAGGCATGTCTATCATGTGATCTGGCATATTTATCAAAGATGCAAGTTTCGCAAGAGCGTCTGCAAATTGATTTTCCTCTCGAGGTAGGTGTAAGTAGGTTACGTGATCGAAGAATTGAGCCACTTGGTCTATCCTAGCCTGATAGGGTGCGAGGCTTTCACTTCGGATTTTCCAAGATCCTGTAACTTGGTTGATGATCAGCGATGAGTCCCCATGCACTCGGAGGTTTTTGATGCCTAAGCTTACTGCCGCTTGTAGTCCAATGAGACAAGTTTCATACTCTGCAGCGTTGTTTGTCACCTCGAAGTCGAGTTTGACAGCAATCGGTGTATGCTCACCTTCAGGAGAAATGAGCAACACTCCTATTCTGAATCCTCTTAAATTTGATGCTCCATCAAAGTATAGATCCCAGGAGTCTACATCTGTTTGAAGTATATCCTCGTCGGGAAATGACCAAGTATCTATGGCTTGTGCGTCGTTGATAGGATTTTTTGCGAAGAATTCGGCGACGGCGCGACCTTTTATGACTTTCAGTGGCACATATTTGAGGTCGAATTAAAGAGAGCATCGTAGTCCACCTTGCAAGACGTCCGTTGAGGACGGGTTTCTCGAAGAGGTATTTGACTGGATCCATTTTGGAATATATTTTGACGGAGTAGCTAAGCATGTAGTGACGTAGCTTCTTCGTTGCCCACACAAGAGCGAGGCATGTCTTTTCGAGTTGCGAGTATTTGCACTCATATTCCAAGAACTTCTTACTTAGATAGTAAATTGCTCTTTCTTCACTTCCTACAGTTTGAGCTAGCATAGCACCCATGGCAGTTTCAGTTACTGTGAGATATAAACCAAGAGGTTGATCTCGTTGTGGCGGCATGAGCACTGGTGGTTTAGCCAATATCTCTTTGATTCGGTCGAACGCCTTTTGAAAATCATCATCCCACATGGTGTGGTCTGTTTTCTTGAGTTTCTTGAAGATATGCTCACAAATCATTGTAAGTTTTTATATGAATCGACTTATATATTGTACTTTTCCCAGGAATCCTCTGACTTCTTTTTCTGTTTGAGGTTGTGGCATTTCGATCAGAGCTTTGATTTTAGAAGGATCTATTTCTATTCCTCTCTGACTAACCACGTATCCCAGGAGTTTGCCAGATGTTACCCCAAACGTGCATTTCTGAGGATTGAGCCTCATGTTGTACTTTCGTAGCCTTGCGAAGAATTTGCGAAGGTTTGCAATATGTCCCTCTCTTTCCTTGGATTTGACGATCATGTCATCTACATATACCTCAACTTCTTTGTACATCATGTCATGTAGGAGTGTAGTTGCGGTGCGTTGGTATGTAGCTCCGGCGTTAATCAATCCGAACGGCATTACTGTATAGCAATAGGTTCCCCATTGGGTGACGAATGCGGTCTTATGCATACCTTCCATGGCCATCTTGATTTGGTTATAACCCGCATATCCATCCATGAAGGATAGTAATGCGTGGTCTGCAGTATTGTCCACTAATATGTCGATGTGAGGTAGAGGAAAGTCATCTTTTGGACTCGCTTTGTTCAAATCCCTAAAGTCAACACAAACACGGATTCTTCCATCCTTTTTGGGTACGGGTACTATGTTAGCTACCCAGTCAGAATACTCGGAAACTTTGATGAACCCGGCTTTGAATTGTTTATCAACTTCTTCCTTAATCTTTAGAGCCCATTCTGTTCTCATTCGTCGAAGCTTCTGTTTCACAGGTTTGAAACCTGGCTTAATCGGAATCCTATGTTCGGCGATATCCCTGGCATGTCTTTGTAGGACCAAGCGAAAACGTCTTTGAATTCATTTAGGAGGTCTATGAAATCGGCCCTTTCGGTTGAGCTCAAGGTAGTCCCTATCCTAAGTTCTTTGGGTTCTAGTTCGGTTCCTACGTTGATGGGTTCGGTGTCTTCTATTACTGGTTCCCCTTCCCCTTCCTGTAATATTTCTTTGGCTACGTAGGGAGGTATTTCGGTCAAGTCTGGGTCTTGGTCATCCTCAGTATCATCATAAACAGAATTGCACTCGAAAGAACACGAGAGTAAGCGAACCCGATTTATTCATATTAAGATTTGAGTAAAGTTGAAACAAAGAAGCCAACTGATCCATGGTCAGTGGCGGCAAAGGAACAGTAATTGGGGCATTTCCCGAACTACCGTGACTACTCGAGGCTAAGCTAGGAGAAACGAAGGGAGTGGGGATGACAACAGGAGTAGACTCTCTAATGACTTCTCTAGACTCCGACTCTGACTCCGACTCTGACTCCGACTCCGACTCGAACTCATCGTCTTCTGGTTCTCCTTTGAACATCTCTCCTTCTCCAGTGGTGAGCTTGAAGAGTCTTCCTTGGTTGTTGGTCCATTTGATAGATTTTCTCCATCCTTTCTGCTGCTTTGTGTCGATTTCCGTGATCAACGCGGTGGGGTTGAAGCGATCGTCCTGAAGTATCATAGTAATGATCTCATCTTGCGCGGCCCTAATGAATCGATCTTCTCCAAACAATAGGCTAACAGCTTGTTCGTCGAAGCAAGGTGCTTGACGGGTTTTGACGGTAGGAACCGTTTCGGGAGGAATGAAGTAGCAATCGTGAAAGATCTCGATTCCGGCTAACTTCCTCTCAAGATAATGCCAAGGTTCGGGAAATCCGTGGAAGAGTTCTGAACTTCCTTCTTGAACGAAGTACCCATTTAGAGTGGGGAGATATGGTCTCATTTGGACTCCCACGTGCTTGCGATTTTGGACTTGAGCGAGCATTTCGAGAACTTCTTCTTTTGTGGGCTTGTACCCTAGTCCAAGTGGTATCCTTGTCGAGTTGCCTTCCTTGTATGGTGCGAAGGTGTTCTTCCGAATTGGGTTCAAAGGCATTCCAGGGAAGTATCCCTGAGATTTGAGTATGTGGTTGACCACCAAGTTGGAGTAGGGATTATAGTATAGAGGTGCCAACTCACTTTCTATGACATTCACACTTTGGAAACCCCCAAGTTCGTATATGGGATCCGCAAGGACTTGATTGTTTGATTGTTTCTCGATTATTGCCTTGATGGGTGACGAAGTGATCGTCACTACTTTGCCATTTAGTGGAATCTTGATCTTTTGATGAAGGGTGGATGTTACCGCTTTGGAAGCATGAATCCAAGGCCTTCCCAGAAGTATGTTGAATGAAGCTTCGATGTCCACTATTTGGAAGTTAACCTTTCGTTCAATCGGCCCTGTGGCTATGGTTAGGTTAACAAGTCCTACCACTTTTCGTCCCGTACCGTCATATGCACGAACACCTTGATTTGTAGGAGTCCAATCCGACTCCTTCATGCCTAGTTTGTATGCCGTTTTGAGGGGTATAACGTTGACCGCGGAGCCATCGTCTACCAAGGTCATTGGCACATTTTTCTTTAGACAAATGACGGTGATGTATAGAGCAAGGTTGTGACTAGCGCCAAAAGGTGGCAAGTCTTCGTCTGAGAAAGTAATAGGATTACTTAGCTTCGGTGACTCCTGGAAGACCAAGTTGACTACATCTTCAGGAGTAGAGTTATGTGCTACATTCAATTTGGCCAAAGCTTGCAGTAAAGCTTGGCGATGCGGAAATGAGCTTGCCACTAGTTGCCGCCGTGAAAGATCACCTTGGTTTTCTGTAATTGCTTGAGCAAATGATCAGTGGGGTCATCTTCGTTGTCATTTGGTGTGATGACGTTGGTTGGACCGTTTTGAGTAGTGCTTTGATATGGGCGACCCGAACGAGTTAGGTGATCCACATCTTGGTCTTCACCATTTTGGACTATTTCCTTGACTAAGGAGTTTTCAATGAGATATTCGTCCTCATCATCATCGGCCCAAACCCCATTGACTGCAGCTAGTTCCTTCATTCTCATGATGTCACTTTCTAGTCGTATGATTTGATCGACTAGTTTATCAACCACAGTGACTACTTCTTGCATAGTGGCATTTTGAGAGAAGATCAATGGTACGCGTTCTTTAGGTATTGCATTGGGATGGCGCAAGGCCGTTACCATGTTTTCTAGCTCCCACACTTGTCTATCTACATTCCTTGCCCATGTGATGAAGTCGGAAATGGTAGGGGAGATAGTAGAGTAGAACCCCTCTTTCTCAATTGCACGAATTTCATTTTCGGTGGGAGAAATGAGGTGTGAGCAATCTAAGGTAGATTCATCACTTGTAATCACTAGAACTCCAAGAGGATTCTGAGTGTTGTTGGGTTTACCTCCTGGTGGAATTGGAAGTCGGCCATCTTCGATCATATCTTGAAGCACGTGTTTCAACTTGTAGCATTTTTCTGTGTCGTGTCCTTTGCCCCTATGGTATTCACAGTAGGCATTTTCATCCCAGAATTTGGACTTCCTTTCGGGTTCGGGGGTAGGTCCAATGGGTTGGAGTTTACCTTGCTTCATTAACCTTTTTAGAGCGTTGGAGTACGTATTCCCAAGGTTTGTGAATTTCCTTGGTGGAGTAGTTTTCTTGGATGGCTCGAGAAGGTTAACTTCGTCGGTCTTGCTAGTAGAGCCGTATGAACGACTTGTGGACCCTTGATATCCTCGACCTACCGTTTTGGACAAGAGTCCTTTGCGGATGTCATCTTCAATTCGTGTCCCTAATACGGTTAAGTCCTTGAAAGTCTTGATGTTTTGATATCTCAAATGGTTGGCATATATGGGCTTGAGATTATCCACAAACTTTTCCACAAGAGTAGCCTCATCCGGGCGTTCAACTAGTTGAGTACTAGTCTTCCTCCACCTACTTAGGAAGTCGGTGAATCCTTCTTTGTCATTTTGGGTAAGAACCTCTAGAGTATGCATGTTGACTTGGATCTCGGCATTATCCGCATATTGTTTAGAGAACTCGATTGCGGCGTCTTCCCAAGTAGCGACCTTCTTGTGATCTAAAGTGTAGAACCATTGCTTCGGAATGGTGTCAAGAGATGAAGGAAAGATCCTTAAGAACATCTCGGGTTTGATGCCTTTGATAGACATGTAATCCTTGAAGGCACGGATGTGGTTCAAAGGGTTCTCATGTCCTTTAAACTTAGGGATATCCGTCATGCTAAAGTTAGTTGGCAATTTGGAATTGACGGCTTCATATTTGCGATTGTTTTCCCTATAAATGTCATCCCCCTTAAGGTACATCAATTGCTCCTCTAGGTATTGGAGTCTTTTCTCGGCTGCAGTCGTCCCTATGATAGGATTCTCATCTTTAGACTCGTCATCGGAAAAACGTAGTACTTCACCTTTAAGGGGAGGCAACCTTCCCTCTACATCAAAGATACGGCCTTCGATAAGTTCAAGGCGGTCATAGGTTTGTTCTTGAGTGATTTGCATTTGGGCTAGCGCGGCTAGGATTCGATCACTACTCTCTTGAATTTGCTGGAGGTTTGTTTCATCACTTGATCCGGGCATCTTGGAAGCTGGATAAGAGATCGGCGACGAATCAAAACACGATCGACCATTCTATCATACTTGCTAAAAGAAGAAAAGTCTTGACTCGTGAAGTGGGTGTGTGCCACTTGTGTTGAGTGAGTTTTGAAGAAAGACAAGGTCTTTGAAAATGTGTGTCCTAGTCAACTGTAGTGTAATTGTAGGAGTGGACTCGAAGTGAGGTTTTGAAATGGGCTTGTGGCCCGAATTTTAACACGACAAACGGACGGAGTTTTGACCGGATTTTGCGCTAATTAAAGGCCTATTTCGAAATTCTTGTTTGAAAATAAGGATTTTGATTTTTTGAAAATTCGTCATGGTTTTGTTTAGGAGTGGTGATCACGTAAGGTTTACACATTTATACAGGCATTATAACGGGATGCTGAGTGCATTTAGAAGGGTTTTGGTTTAAAGGGTAGGTTGCCATACCGAACCATCAAACCTGAAGTCTGTGGAGAGGCTCGTGCCAAACAAGAGTAAGGCCGATTCCTAGTCCATTTCCTCGAGTAGTGAAGGCCCTTGACACAAACAAGAGTAAGCATCATGGTATGGATGACGTCAATCGCTATCCATCCTTAGGCCCAAATAAGAATTAGGACCGTTTAGACGGGACGATTGGTCGAATGGGTTGGGTTGGGCCTAGGAAGGCCGAATTAAACGGTCTAGGAAGACCGAGTTATGAAAACCGACAATTGTCTTGTACAAACTATTCCCTAACCTTGTTCGAGTTTCACCCTAGCTACACGTAAGTGTATTATCCCCAGCGGAGTCGCCAAACTGTGGACAGCGGGCCGCCCACGGGGGCGCTTGGTGAAGGTCGGAAAACAAGCGTTTGCATTTTGTAAGGAGTCGCCACCAATTTTTATGGGAAATTGGAACCGTTCGAATACCTCGTGTCATGTCAAGACACAAAGTAGAGACATGAACACTAAGCAATCGTTACCCTTAGCATTCTATGTCTAGAATGACTCTCGTGGATGCCAATGAACACGGGTGCTCACGGAGATCTGGAGTAAAGGGTGAGGGTACGTATTAGGAAGCTCTTTTGATCGAACACCTAATCCCGCCCGCCTCGATAGCGGCCTCTACTAATGATTAGGGAAGTTATTCGTACTTGATATATCGTCGGCTATATGCATGCAATGCAACATCCAAGTTTTGATCCTAGCATGTGAAAATTAGCTAAGTCGGTTGACACGTAATTAGCATACAATTAATGTCGAAGTAGGGATTTAATGTTGATTTACATGTGAAAACATACAAATGATAAAAGAAATACAACAACTATGAATTACAATAACGAAAATTACAATAATTACATTGGATTAGGCGATTTATGTCGAAAATACCTTTAAAACGGATAATTTGAGAAAACGAATAAAGAATAAGATTACGAATGAAGAAGGTGATAATACGAGTAATAGTTAGTTAATACGAGCTAATTAAACTAGGTCAAGGCGAAACGGAGTTCGGGGACGAAATTATCTCGAACAGCGCAGCAGATCGCGCCCTCTGAAGAGGCGCAGCGATTCTTCGCGTCTGTTCCAAGGGTGAGTTCGCCGTGGAAGCCGGAACTGCAAATTGTTAATTTGAATGGATGAATTTAATGATGGATTGAAATATTTACTCGGATGAAAGTGATTAATACTTTTATTACATGTCAATGATGGTCATAAAAGCGATAAACAGGAATGATACGGATGCAAACGAATTAATTACATGAAATTATGGTGAAAATATTAATGAGTCCTCTGTTGAAATAAGTCAATTAGGCTAAATATGACGGATATACAACGAATATGCGAATAAGCGGATGAAAATTATATCAATGACGAATTCCAGAAACTCAATATGAACAAATTGAATCTCTAAAATCCGGGTTTGAATTTAATGACGAAAACCCGCAAATATTGAATTACTTGGGATTTAAGTCGGATTTATGATGATTAAGACATGCTAATGAATGATGAATCATGTGAATTATATGTTATGATGAAGAAATACAGAACAAACGAATACAAATAAAACAAGAAAGACGAATTACAGAGGACGAAGAAGAAGAAAAGAAGCAGGAACTGCGGCAGCCTCACGAAGAGGCGCAGCAGGAACTGCGCTCCTTCGAAGAGGCGCAGCAGTTGCTGCGTCTTTTCTCGACGTCTGTCTACTGGAAATCCGCAAAAACAGATTTTTAAAGCACGGTTTTAGAAATCGGTTTTAATGGTGTATTCGACATAAATCTTACAATGGTGATACGATAAAAGCACAATAAATAAAAGAGGATTATACACCCTCAGACTTACATGTTGACGGAACGAGAAAGGACTAAGATATCGATTAGTGAATGCTCGACGCGAATGCAAAGAGAGTGCCCTCGTAAGAGGAAAACGATTGATTAATTTAAGTTGATTAAGTGTAGTTGGTCAAATTGGTCGGTCATGCAACGGAGAGGCTGGTACCCGGAAAGATCCGAGCTTACGTGGTCGAATGTTCAAGCACGTAGGCGCCAATTAGTAAGAACGAAGTCTAGAATGCAAAGGGAGAAGAGAAGGGCGGACACTCGCGTGAGAAATATGAGGAACGAAAGCTCCTATTTATACTAATCACACGACGGAATAGGGTTTCGGAGACTCTTTGGAAGTGAATCTCGGAAAGATATGAAAAAGATACGTGGAACATGCAAAGAAAGGCCTGGGAAGAGGCGCAGCAGCCACTGCGTCTCTTGGAAGAGGCGCAAAGACTGGGCCGCGTCTATTCCCAGGAGGTTTCCTCCTGCTGAAGAAAGATCTCCGCGTTTGAGTTATGGTAGGACGGAAATAATTCGATTATCTTATGAATATTACGGGATATTATTTTCCAAAAGATAAAATTTATGAAATATGGAATAGAAATATCCGGAACATTCCAGAACATTCCGACTCGGGATTTAACAGTTATCAGAAAATGGAGACGGTTTTTGACCCGGACTCCGAATGTACTCTAATTACTGCCAAAACGACCGTATCGGGACGTAGATGACAACTATGAGGTCGACATTAATATTTGAGCAATCACTTGACGATAATCTTACGAACTGTCACAAATCGTTCCGCGAATCAAACATGCGGCCCAATCATCACCGGGTGGTTTGCGGGAGGTGCAGAAATGAGGTGTCTACAACGGTACGGAACCGCTGCCTTAAAAACTATTTCTCCGGTGCGACCGTGGTGGCGATCAGCAACGACCGGTAGTCCCCAAGGATTACACTACTGCTGTCTCACAAACTCGCCCACTCGAGTTTGTAAGACCTGGAACGGACTTAGAGCTGAACCCAGAAAAATATATTAGAGAGGAAGATGTTTGAGAACAGAAGAGAGAAGAGAGTTTATGTTGTGTGTTGAACTGACAGGAAGACCTCGGTATTTATAGCAGAAGAGAGCCATAAAACCGACCCCTAAATCGCAGCAGTCAATGACTGAAAGTGGGGAGTAAACTTCTCACCCACTAACAGTGTTGACTGACTCATTCAACCCGCATCAGCAACAGGATGTACCTGGACAACAACATAAACAAACTCGGCCCAAAAACTCTCAAAACGCAAATGGCCCAAAAAGGTAAAACAGGGCCTTTGGCCCGCCCCGCAGGGGCTCTACCCAAACCCAAATCCAAGCCCGAGCTCGAGCCGGGCCGGGCCGGCGCGCGCGCGTGTGTGTGTTGGACCCAAACCCACTGGCCCAACAAACACACACAAAACCCACCTTGGACCAATCTCTTATCCATACAATGGATAAGAGCCCATATAAAGGTGAAAGAGTTGGTGTTTCCCACCGATGTGGGACAAACACAATTATCAAACATGAGAATTATGCCTTTTCATAGGCATCACTTCCAACAATCCCCCACAGATGGCGAAGAAAAGAACTAAAAGATTTCTGGGTAAAGGAAGGGTTGGATACTTAGGTATCAATACCTTTCGATTTGAATTGATACTTTAGTGAAATGAGGAAACAACTTACTTACAGCTAGAGAATATCTTGCGATTTGAATTCCTAGCTGAGCTTCGGTCGATACCCCCCACAACACATATCATACCTTCTAATTAAGACCGTCCCGCGATTTCAGAGTGCAACGCGCTCTTTTAGTGCTTCATGCGTTACCTTGGTACTAATAGGGTGACCTCAAGACTTCTCATAGTCTTAGGATCATCACACCTACGTAGGTGGCTCAAGTGCTTCTCAGTAGCACTTCTCACACGAGCCATTAAGGACATAAGTCCAACCTGGTGTATAATTCATCAAGTGCGTCTCAAACGCACCACCATAAAGGCTATGAATCATACTACGCCATAGGAATGAAACTTTGGACCTAGTCAATCTCAACCTTGACTTAAGGACCTAAGCCCCATTCCCCTCGACGTATTAACGACTAATCTCTTAGTCAACCCCTTAGTAAAGGGATCAGCAAGATTACTTTCGGACTTCACATAGTCCACAGTAATCACTCCATTCCCAAGGAGTTGTTTAACTGCAGCGTGCCTTATTCGCATGTGTCTCTTTTTCGAATTGTAGACACTATTCTTTGCAACGCCAATAGCATCTTTCGAGTCACACAGCATGGAGACCGGTGTCAGCCGTCAACCAATAGGTTTTTCAACCAATCAGCTTCTTGTCCTGCCAACTCAAGAGCTATGAACTCCGACTCCATGGTAGAGCGTGCAATACAAGTCTGTTTGGAAGACTTCCATGATATAGCACCTCCACCCATGGTGAAGACATAACCACTAGTAGAACAAATCTCATCGTTACACTGCAACCCGGTTTGCATCACAATATCCTTCTAACACAAAGCGGAAATTTACCATAATGCAAACACAGATCAACTGTTCCTCTTAGGTATTTTAGCAAACGACGAAGAGCATTCCAATGTTCATTACCAGGGTTATGAGTATAACGACTCGATCTACTAACTGCGCATATGCAATATCTCGGTCGAGTACATTCATAAGAAACATCACACTCCCTAGGATTTTAGCATACTCTTCTTGGGAAACACTGTTACCCAAGTTTTTACTCAAATGTATACTAGAGTCATAGGGTGTTCTAGCAGGCACAACATCAAAACAGTTAAACTTTTTCAACACTTTTTCAACATAATGAGATTGACTCAAAGAAATTCCATTGGAGTTTCGGATAACCTTAACTCCTAGGATAACATCAGCTTCTCCTAAGTCCTTCATCTCAAAGTGTGATGACAGAAATTCTTTGGTTTTAATTATCACATCTAAATTATTACCAAAAATAAGCATGTCATCCACATATAGGCATATAATAACGCAATCAGATTCTATCACTTTGGAGTAAACACATGAATCAGAATTGTTAATCATAAAGCCATTACTCATCAAAGTGTTGTTGAATTTCTCATACCACTGTTTGGGTGCTTGTTTCAGTCCATAAAGTGACTTGTTCAGTTTACACGCTTTATTCTCTTGACCCTTAACCACAAACCCTTCAGGTTGCGACATGTAGATCTCTTCCTTTAGCTCACCATTCAAAAAAGCAGTTTTAACATCCATTTGATGTATAATAAGGTTATGAATAGCAGCTAAAGCGACAAGAGTTCTTATAGTCGAAATTTTGGTCACAGGAGAATAGGTATCAAAAAAATCAATGCCCTTCTTTTGTGTAAAGCCTCTAACTACAAGTCTAGCTTTGAACCTTTCTATTGTACCGTCAGGTCTTATTTTCTTTTTAAAGATCCATTTACTCGTAATGGGTTTACTACCTTTAGGTAAATCAGTCAACTCCCAAGTCTGATTAGAAACAATAGAATCAAGTTCACTTTTAATAGCATCTTTCCAAAAATTAGCATCAATAGATTTCATTGCCTCACTATAAGTTTTTGGGTCATCCTCTATTAAAAAAGCTGAAACAAACTCATCACTTGCACAAACAGAGTATTCATATTCAGATAAATGTGTTGTAACATAATCACTATAATCCTTTGGACATCTAGGTCTTTTACTCCTCCTAGGTTCAACAACATGATCAATAGGAGTGCTACTACAACTAGCATGAGAAGACATATCAACAGATGCAACAGGTAAGGAAGTAGATGAAACAACATTTTTCTGAAAAGGGAAAACATGCTCAAAAAATTCGGCATCTCTAGCCTCAGATATAGAACGGTCACTCAAAGACATAAATCTATAAGCAGAGCTATTTCGAGCATAACCTATAAAAACACAATCATAGGTCTTAGGTCCAACGGTAGGTCTCCTAAAGTCAGGTAAACCCACTTTAGCCAAACACCCCCACACTCTAAGGTAACTTAGGTTAGGAGGATAGCCCTTCCAAATCTCGTAGGGTGTCTTGTCAATTTTCTTATGAGGTACACGGTTAAGAATGTGACAAGCAGAAAGAATTGCTTCCCCCCACATATCGTCAGATAGGCCAGAACTTAAAAGCATAGCATTCATCATCTCTTTTAAAGTTCTATTTTTACGTTCAGCTACACCATTGGATTGGGGTAAATAAGGTGGACTAGTTTCATGTATTAAACCATTTGCAGCACAAAAGTCTGCTAAATAACTGGATTTATACTCACCACCTCTATCAGACCTTACCCTTTTAATCTTTCTGTCGAGTTGATTTTCGACCTCATTTTTAAAGTTTATAAACGATTGTTCTGCTTCATCTTTAGTCTTAAGCAGATAAACACGGGTGTACCTTGAACAGTCGTCTATAAAAGTCACATAATAATTCTTGCCACCTCTACTTGCAACATTTTTGAAGTCAGCTAGGTCAGTGTGAATTAACTCAAGAAGACTCGTAGTCCTAGTTGTCACAGGTTTACTAGGTTTCTTTGTGAATTTAGCCTCAACGCAGCTACCACATTTAGAGAATTCTTGACTCGATAAACCCGGAATTAAACTCATAATTCTAAGTTTTTTAATGTAGTCAACATTCACATGACCTAATCTACCATGCCAAACATCAATAGACTCGATATAAGCGATAGATGCAATATTATTAAAAACAGAATCAGTGTTCAATACAAAAAGACCCCCAGACAGATAACCCTTGCCCACAAATTCCCCATTGCGCGACATTACAACCTTGTCAGCCTCAAAAACAAGTTTCAAGCCAGCTTTGTTTAACAAGGCACCAGACACGGGGTTTCGACGCAATGTAGGTACAAATAAAACATTATTAAGGGCAAGTGTTTTCCCGAGGTAAGTTTGAGAAAGATCTTGCCTTTGCCTCGTGATCTTTGCGGTTGAAGAATTACCCATGTAGACGCATTCCCCATCGCTATCTCCTCGAACTCAAGAAATAACTCCTTATCAAAGACAGAGGTGTCTGGAAGCGCCAAGATATCAAGACCCATTCAGAAAGATTACCCACCGGATTAGCTTCAACAACCACAAAGAAATGACATCATCAGTCCACAAAGATTGGCTTCACTTGGCATCTTCTTATCGATTACCTTTGGTAGGCTTTGTGACCCGGTTTCCCACAAACATAGCAAACCAAAGGACCCTTAGGCTTCGAATCTTTGCAACCGCCTGGTGTACTTCCTGGATCGATCTTCTTTCCTTTACCCTTACCCCGACCAACCTTGGCCTTACCCTTACCCTTGAACTTTTCAAAGCGACATTTGACGGACCACCGGACTCAACCAAATTAGCTTTGACAAAGAAAGAACGATGCATTCACAGACCGGTAAACAAATGGGGTTGTCTTTGAGGCGATTTGCCTCTTCGGTCCTCATATGACTGATAAGTTCCACAAGGGACATGTCTTTCTTTTTGTGCTTTAGTTGGTTTCTATACTCAGACCAAGAGGGAGGGAATTTTTCTAATAGCACATTAGCAACAAAAAGGTCGTCTAATTTCATGCCCTCACTAACAATATCAGCACACAAGTTTTCATAGACATGAACCTGTTCCATAATGGACTTCCCATCCACCATCTTAAATTGCAGCCACTTACCCACAACATATTTCTTTTTCCCGACTTCATCACCCCCATATTTTTTCGATAAGGACTCCCAAATGACTTTAGCCGATTTATTATCGGCAAATAAATCGAACAAATGGGTTAATCATGTTATTAAGTATGTGACACCTAGCAGTTTTGTTGTCCTTAACAAATTTAGCAATTTCATCTTCATTTGACTTAACTGTCTTAGCCGCAGGAGGGGTAGTCTCAGCATCAGACGGAACAATAGGTTTTGGCGGGTCATTAAATAATACATATTCAATTTCCAAATTTTCAAAAACATCAACAGCTTTAGGACCAACGCTTATAATTCGACCATCTAATTGCTCAATTTTCGAAATATCAGGTACAATTTTCCAAATAACAGACATGGCTACTGCACTAATTAAATAGTTTTTAAATTGTTGTTCGTAAATTCTGTAGCAGCAAAGAATTACGAAAGGAATAAAAATGCAGTGACGAAATAAATGCCAAAGATCGAAATACCGACGAGGAAAGGTAGTGACACGGTGACGAACCGTTTGCCTTAAAAACTATTTCTCCTGGTGCGGCCGTGGTGGCGATCGAAAGAACGACCGGTAGTCCCCAAGGATTACACTACTGCTGTCTCACAAACTCGCCCACTCGAGTTTGTAAGACCTGGAACGGACTTAGAGCTGAACCCAGAAAAATATATTAGAGAGGAAGATGTTTGAGAACAGAAGAGAGAAGAGAGTTTATGTTGTGTGTTGAACTGACAGGAAGACCTCGGTATTTATAGCAGAAGAGAGCCATAAAACCAACCCCTAAAACGCAGCAGTCAATGACTGAAAGTGGGGAGTAAACTTCTCACCCACTAACAGTGTTGACTGACTCATTCAACCCGCATCAGCAACAGGATGTACCTGGACAACAACACAAATAAACTCGGCCCAAAAACTCTCAAAACGCAAATGGCCCAAAAAGGTAAAACAGGGCCTTTGGCCCGCCCCGCAGGGGCTCTACCCGAGCCCGAGCCTGAGCTTCGGCCGGGCCGCGCCGGCGCGCGCGCGTGTGTGTGTTGGACCCAAACCCACTGGCCCAACAAACACACACAAAACCCACCTTGGACCAATCTCTTATCCATACAATGGATAAGAGCCCATATAAAGGTGAAAGAGTTGGTGTTTCCCACCGATGTGGGACAAACACAATTCTCAAACATGAGAATTATGCCTTTTCATAGGCATCACTTCCAACAGTTTTTCTATTCTATTTTGGGATATCTCAGTCACTTATTTGTCTTTCTATGCAAATACAAACAAATGTATGCTCCATTAGGCATTGCAAATTATATGTTGCTCTGATCTAATCTATATAAGAAAGCATTAAAGAGTGAGTTTATTTAACAACCAATTTGTCTCTTTTTATCAGTGTTAAAAATAACACGGGTTAAATACTACCCTATTTAATAGATATGAATATTATTTTGCTAGTCCCTAGGATCCTTCTTTTTGTCTTACCTATAATATTTGACCCGTCTTAAAAATACGACCGAAAAGCCAGCCTTAGATAAAAATTTGTGTTTAACAAAACACCAACACAAAAGTAAAGCTCTAACAAATCATAACTATAGGCTAAATGTATAGAATATGCAAAGATGAAACTATTGAATATTAGATATAAACAACATTAACAATTAAATGACAATTCAAACCTAATAAATCAGGACAATCGATGATAAATATCAAAATAAAATAGTCTATTATTGACAACCTCTTCTTATACAAAATAATGCAACTAATAATAAAAATAAAACCACTAAATTTGCAATGATTAAGTAGTGTATTTTGTTGTCCCATATGACTATATTTTTTTTTTGGTACACACGCCATATGACTATATATAGTGGAGACTGAGAGAGTTAATGTGAAAGTAGGACATTGAACCCTTCACGTGAAGTGTAGGCAATTTAATTTGAACGTTGATAGTCAACCATAATTTTTACAAACAAACAATTCATTAATAAAACTATATCCTAAAAATGAAACTATCTTAGTAACAAAGTGAAATTTAATAAATAAAAATTATTTTAAAAATTAAAACTCTATCCTAAAAATGAAACTCTATCTTAGTAACAAAGTGGAATTTAATAGATAAAAATTACTTTAAAAATTAAAACTCTATCCTAAAAATGAGACTCTATCTTAGTAACAAAGTGGAATTTAATAGATAAAAATTACTTTGAAAAATTATTTAAGTGTTTCGGCAATGTTGGAGACTCTATAAACGTTCGAAAAAAACTTCTTTAATAATATAGATTGATAAATAGATAGATAGATAGATAGATAGATATGATGATATGATATGATATGATATGATATGATTGAGACATAGGATGGTCATGACTCATGAGTCAATAGTCATGACCAAAAACTTAAAATATGAAATGGACCTTAAATATTAGGTACAATTCTCAATCCTTCACAGCGCCGGCCCAATTCTCAATCCTTCACAGCGCCGGCCCAATTCTCAATCCTAATTCAACGAATCATCTGGTAACAATGCCACATCATCGATCCGTGTAACACAAGATCCACCAATCAGAAACAACCACTACTCCCTATATAAACACTTCATCTCCCTTCACAATTCAAACACCACCAAATCTCTTCACCCCTCAATTTACAAAAACACCAACACTGTAAAACTCTCCTTCACAGAAATGGCGCCGAAAGCCGAGAAAAAACCCGCCGAGAAAGCCCCAGCCGAGAAAAAGCCGAAAGCCGGAAAGAAACTCCCAAAAGAAGCCGGAGCTGCTGGTTCCATCGACAAGAAGAAGAAGAGAACGAAGAAAAGTGTGGAAACCTACAAGATCTACATCTTCAAGGTTCTGAAGCAAGTTCACCCCGATATCGGAATCTCCAGCAAGGCGATGAGCATCATGAACAGCTTCATCAACGACATCTTCGAGAAGCTTGCTCAGGAATCTTCTAAGCTTGCCAGGTACAACAAGAAGCCGACTATTACTTCCAGGGAGATTCAAACTGCTGTGAGACTTGTGCTTCCTGGTGAATTGGCGAAGCACGCGGTTTCTGAAGGGACTAAGGCTGTTACTAAGTTTACTAGCTCTTAGATTTGTTGATTAGGGTTTGTTGTTTGATTTTGGTTTAAGGTTGATAAAATTATGGTTTCGTTGTCTGGTGTTTGTATTATCCGATTAACATCTTAATACTAATGGCTATTGGCTTCTACAATATAATGTGTCGATTTTCGCATTTTAATTTGATTTTAAGATCAAACTTGCTGGTGTTTGATATCTGACTTGTTATATTTCGTCAGTAATTTCAATGGAATGACTGGATTTTGATTCGAATTTGCCTTTTCTGTTAGTCTTTTTGTTTGTTTATATTATTGGATTAAGATGTTTGAATTTGGCTTCGCAAGTTTTACACATGTAGTAGTAGTAGTAGATGACTGAGTAGTGAACTCTGTTGAATATTGTGATCAGGACACTGTCTTCCTTGGTGGATTGGATCGGAATGCAGTAGAAATGCAAATGGTTTATTTTGTCTAAAGAAACTTAAAAGTTTGTTTACAAATGGATTGGCGTAAACTTAAGCAACTTTTGATCTTATATGGCTGGCACTGTCCCTACAAATGTTACTACGTCTTGCAGTCAGTCGGAAAGTTAAATCAGTGTCGACTGTCGCGAGTGTTATTTTGATTCATCCTTCCCTTTTTATGCAGTCCTCAAATGTATCAGTCTATCAGATGATTTGGGCTTATCGGAAGGGATTAATCTGATATAGTGTAAAATACTACTCCCTCTGTCCCGGTCATTTGTTGTCCTTTTCCATTTTGGGATGTCTCAGTCATTTGTTGTCATTTCTATTTTAAGAATGAATTTGATTAGTAATTTGATCATTCACCCTCAATTTAATCCACTTGTCATTTAGTAATTGGCCTAATCCCCTTTTCTTGGTCTTTGTGCCAAAACCAAAGGACAACAAATGACCGGGACGGAGGGAGTAGTAATTACGCAGCATCACAATAACTTCGCTTGAGGTGAAATAATGAACCGTGTTATGAATGTTTGATCTTTATTAAACTTGATGATGCCTTGTGGGAGTCTATGTAGGTTTATTTGCGTTTGAATACGTAAAGTAACAGATTGAATCGTTTACTGTGTATGTTACATGAGTCCTTTGTTTTTATTTGAAACTGTTGGGTATTTGTTGTACCTTCAACATTGTTCTTAGGATATAGGAGAACAGTTTGAACTACTGTATTCCGAGTTTGAGGGATCTTCTAGGAAAAGGATAAGTAGCCTCAATGGGAGGCAGGTGAGATTTTAAGCTGCTTTTTTAATGTCAGATTTTAAAGGCTCGAAAATGTTGATTTAGATGAGGGAAACCTGTATTTAAATGTCGGGAGTTTGTAGGGGAGACAAACTAGAACCCAAAAATTTGTTTTCCTCGTGTTTTTTTTTTTTTTTTTTTTTTCCTGTGAAGCCATGGCTTGATGGTGAAAGCAAGAGGAGATTTATAACAGGCTTCTGCTCATAAAACAGCTAGTAACCCAATTCGCAAGATAATGATTCAGCTGGAGCATTGTAACCATCCGAATCTCAAAATGGACATAATTCAGCGAATGCTCAATTATGGCAGTGGAAGGGCCATGGAAATAGAGGGAGGTGATTGCTAAGCGCTAAGCAATGGTCTGTGGTTCAATTGTTGAGATACAAAGGTAAATAACTTATACTCAACCTTTTATTCAAAATTTTGTGCCGATGCTTAGAACTTCAAATCAGGATGTTTCTGGGGAGATAAGATATTTGGCAATTTGTTTGTATCATTAATAATAATAGTTGATTATTGTACCTGTGTAGCTGTGTTATCGGTTTTCGATATAAGTGGCTGTAGACAGATGGTCGTCTTCAAATATTTCAATATGTGGAGGACCTCTTCAAATGTAACATTTAAGAGCTGGGTGTCTTCATTTTCAGGTTTTCCAGTGTACTGAGTGATCAAGAACCTCAAGCGGTTCAAGAATTCCAGTTTACTGAGTAGTCAAGAACCTTGAGCTGTTCAAGAAGGAATTTGAAAATGGCAACAGTGCTGCCGTATCTTATAGATAATTGAAGGAATGATAGGAGAAGCTAGGAACGTGTCCTAGTGATGTGATATTGAAGGGACAAGAGAGGAAGTGTCTAATTCCTAGAAACTATGAACTGGTGCAAGAATGAACATTCTGTGATTTGTCGTATGCGATAGGAATTAGTTGGAGCAAACATTCTGCGGAATTTGAGGATTATCTGTGAACTGTTGCACGGTGCAAGAATATTAGGGAGTATGCTCCAGATCAGGAAGAAAGTTACTGTCATCTGAACCAGGATACTTTCTGCGCAATCCGATTTGCACGCTTCAGATCAAGAATATGTCGGAGTATGCTCCAGAAAGTATACGTTTAGAAAGTTCATTCTTGCACGGTGAATTGTATGCGTCACAGAAAGTTCATTCATGACTGGTTTATCTGTGAATTTTAACCTGAGTCGAACTGCTATTGAAGGGACATTTGAGGGTGATGGTATGCGATGAACCAGGCTCGACCAAAAATCGGCTAATCGTGCAAAAGCGGTGTGTTCTTATTGTTTGGGCTTGAAATCGAATAAGGTACCTGATGAGCTCCCATCCCCCTTAAACTAAAAGAATAAGAGATTCTAAAGTTTTCCCGCCTAAATGAATTAGGCTATAAATGGGCTTCAGAACACCATATCTACAACTGGGCCATCCTGATTAATTTCGACTTAAGCTATTAATGGACTTCATAATATCATATCTACAAGACTACAAATGAACCATACTGATTAATTTCATACAATAAGTCAATAAATAATTCTCTGCCATTTAAAAAAGGGAATAATATTCTTTTAACTTGCAGACATATTACGGGATATTCTTATTTTGTTATATGCATGAAATTGCACTAATTATATGTACAATGTGGTATAAATATTTTACTATTATTATTTTTAAAACTAAACATTATGACCAAGAACATTTTTTTAGGAAACATTTTCTAATTAATTCTATTATTCTATCTTTTGATAATAACGTACTACGGGTTGAGAGTATCATAAATTGTTATTACTTCTAAAAAGAAAAACTTACTTATGATATTTTTTTTACACTTTAACTTAATATCCATCTTTGCTCCATACTATATGAAAACTTAAATTTTGGTTACTTTTTTTTTTAATTGTTTATATAACGCCTTTAGTGGATATAGTGATATAATTAGAAACAATGTTTTCTTAAAACAAAGTTAATATAAAATAATTTCAGTAAAACCGACAATCTTATACGGAGTAAAAGTGTTGAACAATCTCTTTTCTAGCTCCTAATACAAAATTACTAATAGTAAATTTTATAATTAAATTTCAAATGGAGTTAAATACCAATAATATAATTATTAAATTCTCTAATATTCTTATCTAATAACCGCGCATTTGCGCGGGATCAATACTAGTTTCTACTACTTATTGGCACTATTTTGAGCTCATTTGGTGACATTTAGGGGTGGTTTGTGACGATTTTTACATTGTTTGACCAATTCCGAGTGCTTTGCCATTTAGCATGGTTCAAGTGGAGATCAAGAAGCCAATAGATAGAAGAGGAATGTCCGAGGAAGAGCCAAGGATAGGCTTGAAGAAACGCACCAAGGAGGCCTTCCAAAGGAGCAAAAGAATCAAGAAAGAAAGGCGGACTACAGGAGCAAACTCGCACCGTGCGAGTTTTCCGACTTAACTCGCACGGTGCGATTTTTCCGGTTTGACAGTTTTTGATTAGCGTTTGTATTACGGGCCTGTCTTTTGTTAAGCCCATAAGTTTTAGGTTACGGGATGTTATAAATACAATGTTTTGCAATTAGGTTTGGACATCTTGTCACTTTTATTAATCAAGGTTGTAATTTGGGAATTTCATCTTTAAATTGGGTATTAGATTTAATTATGGAGAACTAATCTCCAATCTTAATCCGGCTCAAGGCTTAAACTTTGGTTGTAAGATCCTTTAATCCTTCTTTAATTTTAATTATCATTGTTAATCCTTTTGTGTTTATTGATTGAATTTTGGAATCCTTGTTTATGTTGAGTAATTAAGTGTGATTTCCTTGTTGCTTAATTAATCAAGTTCCTTAATTTATTGTTGTTGAGATTATTAAGTGTGATTTCCTTGTAATCTCATATTTGCAACACCTTGTTATTAAGTTAATGAATGTGATTTCTTCTTGGCTTAATTAGCAAGTAAAGGATTAACTTGTAATTGGGCATTAATTGTGATTTCATTGTGTCTAATTACCCCTATTGAATCTCTTGTGCTCATATCTTCTTATTAATTTGTCCAATGTATGTGATTTCTACTTGGTAGAATTGATAAGTTGGGTTATTTGATTAAGTGTGATTTCCTTGTCATTTGGCCATTATTAAGGAGATTTAGAAGATTTATCTTCACAATAGGGTGATAATATATAATTGAAGGACTAATTGAAGGATTTTGTCAACTAAAGTGCCTAGCTTTGAGTCGGGTTAAGTCTTCCCTAATATTGATTAATTTCCATCTTAAATTCTTGATTGTTTACTTGTTCTACACTCTTGTTTGAATTCCCTTGCTTTGGTTACAATTGAAAACTCAACTCAAAATCCCCCCCTTTTTATTTACTTGTTGTTATTGTTGTCACAATTGTTCTAAGTACTCTTTTAATTTCACTATTGCAAAACCCATCTTCTCTTGGGTTCGATCCCTAGCTTGCTATTATACTAGTTTATAATTAGTGCTAATTAGTGTGTTTAGTGGTATATAAATTGTTAATTTGGCCGTCTTTAAGTGCGACATTTTAGGCGTGTCAGTACCTCTTGAAGAAATCCCGGACACTTGGTAGAAAACACGAGAGAATCTTAGTTTAATCTTAGTTTGATCATTTGGGCGACGTGGGTGTCAAAATGTCTGACTGCTTCTTTTGTATTCCCTTACCAATTTACTGTTCGTAGTTTTGAGTTCTTATTATTAAACATCATCTTCTTGTGAGAATAATACCTAACAATTGAAAGATGCGACCAAATACGAACACTTGAATTATAAAATTTGGAGTGCAAGTAATATTACAATCATTCTGTTCTTTTCTCAGTTGTTGTCAAGGTTTCCATGCCAGTGTATAGGCATGTGAGCAAACAATCGCAGATCAGAGTTCAATGACATGCGAGTATGCGATTGTGTGCTACCGTTCAGGCGTTCACAACAATTTTTCTAGGTACAACAGGAAAATAATGCAGGAGTTTGACTGATAAATTGGCAAGTAATATTTGAGCATGGGCCAGGAAATCACCTTCTTAGCTTTGAAGGAAGATATGTAGTTGAGTTATTCCCTTGCTGCTGCCTACTGGTTGTAAGCAGCGCATCGGAGATCAGCATAAGGTGCAGGATCATTATGTGGCTGTGCTTCCTGCTCATTTATGCAGATTGGATATGAATTGATTGGAGCATAAGATGTTACGGGTACAAGTTTAAGGTTAGCAGTGCATTCTAAGGGAGGCCTCGGAATGTTAGAGGTACAATTCAGAGCTCAAAAGCTATGGGAAATGCATATTGAGACTGTTAAAGCTGCAAACCCAAGTTTTTCTGGTTTACCTTTCCATATTTCAGGATTGCCTCACTTTAGTGAGCAACTGATGAAATGCTGATGAAGCAGAAAACGGCACACTTTAGTTAGTGTTCAGCTGGCTGACATTCTTTACCAGCATCAATGAATGTATGGGCTAGAAGCCTAGGTAGAGACGTATAGGTGAAAAATATCTGATCTGCAATGTTTCGCAAATTCTGTCAGTCATTTTGCTTTCTTTCATCAGTCCGGAGCATGAGTATTGACCATACACCAGATACAATTCCAGACAAGCTAGGTCATGTGATCAACTATATAAACATCTAAACAAAATCATAGGCCTAAACTGGCATTACCCGAGCTACAAATCAGAAAGCAACTTAAGCCGAAACAACACCAGACTCCAAATATAAACTTCAGCAATGTCGGTGTTAGATTCTCATATGGGCCTGGGTCGCGGCCATTGAGGAGGAGAGAGTGTCCACTTTACATGTCGAAAGAGGTTGCATCCCAAAACCAATTGGCAATGGGAGGAGTAGCTCCTTGGTTTATAAAGTAGATTACATTCTCTCTTTCTATGTGATTCTTCATAGTCGGAGTTCATAACTACATGATCTTAACAGCATTTGGAATTACAATTGTTTTTGGAAATCATAAAGTCAATACAGGAAATATCTTACTCACGGTAGGAAAAGAACACCCAGCAAGAATAATAATAATAATAAGAAGAAGAAGATACGGAGTACTAAGTATTACAGCTGAGGACTACACGTGTAAGGACATCGACTACAACCCTGATGAAAACACAGTATGCCATTTCCAGGCGCTGAACACAGTGACATTGCAGATCCGAAATGCTTACTCAGCTAGATGCCTGTTGCTGCAAACAACTGATCAACACACAATACACAACCATTCCCAAATTGCTGAGTTTCAAGTTTTACTCTCTCCATCTCAATCATTTGTTTACCTTTCAGTTAAATTCGTCTCACAACGAATAAAAGAGGTAAACAAATGATTAATAACGGTCAAACCTGTGCAAACGATTTCTATCTCTTCTGAGGTGAATCTCTGCTGCCTCAACTGATGCATCAAGCGTACTAGCTATTTCAACGCCTTACACCCGCTCGGATCAATTCAGCATTACTAGGCAGGACTACAGGGGTATCAGTCACCAACCTTTTGATATAATAGGTAACAGTGCTGCTGTATCTTAAATGGAGTAGATATTTGAAGGAATGTGTCGTGGTGATGTGATACTGAAGAGAACAGGAGATATTAGTGAGATGGTTAGCTGTTTTGGTTGAGAATACTCGGTTTCCCGTAATTTCCTGAGAAATAGGCACTCCCACAATAAGGTGATACGGAGTACAAGGGAAGGATATTCATTGGCAAAAGAAGGTGAAAGCTGCTGATATTAAACAGCCTTTTTTTAGGGGATACTTCTCCGGGACAAAAATTCAAGTTACTTGCATGTAAAAGGATGTTAGAAAGGAGTTAAGAGAATAATTATGAAAGGGACAAAATTGAAAGTTTATTAAATATTGTCGATGATTTGAAGTAATCTGTCAACGATCTTTATACCAATGCGGCCGACATAAAGCCGGGACAAATTTTACCAGAATTGACAAATGTATGGGATAGATGTAGGTGAAATGTCCGCAATATAAGTTAATCCAAAATTCCGTTATCATTTCCCTTTCTTTAATCAGTCCGAGACTCTGAGCAAGAAAATTGACCATTCACCAGAATACCTTTGAAGAAAAACTTGTCCATCAACTCCAAATACATCTCAACAGAAACATATGCCTAAACCGCAATACTCAAGCTACGTATCAGAAAGCAGCTTAAGTCGACACAACCGCAATACGTAATGCTTGTCGCCAGCACCAACTGATCAACAAAATACATAAACATACCCAAATCTCTGTATAGTTTGAAGTATTACTCCCTCCAGACCAAGCATTTCATATCAAGGTAAACAAACAATTAAGACAGAGGGAATAACACTGTTGCACAACAAAGCTGAGAATTGACTTTGATCAGACAATAGCCTGGTTTTAGCACTGTTACTGACAAAAATCATCTAATGGATTGTTATTCAACGACTCCAAACTAAACATTACTCATCTAAGATTAACAAATCAATAAAATAACGAATGGAAAAAACTGAAATTAGGATGATAAACAATCAAAAAATCAAAGATCGTAGAATTAATTGAAGATTTATATATTTGATTAATACTCAAAACAACAGTTTCCAGAATCAATCAGCTATTGATCCCAGATTCTTAATTAAACTTCTTCAACGTCCTACTCATACTACTTCTACCATTAGATACATATTCCAATAAACTAAAACAAACATAATTAAAATAAAACCAACTCATATCAACTACTACTGTAAACTCCTAAGCCTTCTTTGGTGACTTAGCAGCCTTGGTCTTGGATGGAGATTTCGGCTCTTTCGGCGCCTTCTCAGCAGTCTTCTTCGGCAACAACACCGGGTTAATATTAGGCAGAACTCCTCCATGTGCAATGGTCACTCCAGCAAGCAACTTTCCGAGCTCATCATCGTTCCTTATGGCAAGAAGCACGTGCCTTGGGATGATCCTGTTCTTTTTGTTGTCACGTGCCGCATTTCCAGCCAACTCCAAAACCTTCAAACCAAATTCGCAAAAATTAAAATACCGCTCACAAAGAATTAAACAATTAATCAAATAATTGAGACCAAAGAAGGAAGCGAAGAATGTTATACCTCAGCAGCAAGGTATTCGAGAACAGCAGCCATGTAAACCGGAGCACCAGAACCGACACGCTGAGCATACCTTCCTTTCTTCAAGTACCTCCCAAGACGACCAACAGGAAACTGAAGACCAGCCTTAACCGACCTCGAAACAGCCTTCTTCTTTGGACCGCCACCCTTCCTTCCACCAGCTCCCTTCTTTCCCTTTGCTCCAGTTGAATCCATTTCTCTTAATTGGTTTTTTTGTTGAATTGTAATTTGGAAAGTGAAGGTGAGAATTTGAGATTTGGAAATGTGATGAAGTTTGAAATGAAATGAAATGTATTTATAGTGAGGTGGTGGAAGTTGAGAAGGACACGGATCGATGACGTGGATTTGGATTGGAGAGAATTGACGGTTGAGATTATATTTAATTGACGGGTGAGATTTGGGGTTTTGGAGGGCGATCCGTGTTTGTTGTGATTGACCAATAGGAATGGAGGTTGAAATTTTTGGATTTTGATTTTTGGCGCCATTGTTTTTAGTGTGTGGAAATTTCGTGGTTCAATTTGGTGGATTCAAATTTTTGGTTTGTTACAAATTCAAAAGTTTCGCAAATTTTTAAAGTATGCCAAATGTATTGCGTATGATTGATTATACGTTTATACTGTATACAAGTACTTTGCTATACTCGTTTATATTTTGTAAAATTAATATACAACCAGCAACGGTATCATATTTACGCTACTTATCATATGATGATAATCAATTACTCATAAATGATATGCAAATGGAGCATTTTATTACGAAGTATATAGTTAAAATAGTTAAATTGGATTTTGGCCTTAAAGCTGTTTTCAAGCAATGTTGTAAATAGACGAAACTAGTTGTATACACTCCATTCTGGTTCGTCTGAGAGGGTTCTAAACAACGATAGTCATTTAAGAGCATATTGGTCCAATTGCCAGGTTTCGCAAAAAATTCCAAGAGTTTTTTTCGAAAGATTGTTGAAAAATGTTTTTTTTTTTTTTACGAGGGAACCCGCAGCCGCTACCTTTGGTGCGCACTGAGTAAACCATCGGGTATACTTTTGTTGAAAATTGTTAATTCTAAAGGTTATAGTTAACATTTGTGGGCCAACTTGGCTCATGAATAAATGTATGAGTATAATCAAAAGAGTATATGGTCTAGAATAGAGACATCCTGATGCCTCAAAAGTACTTCTCGAGCTATGTTGCATGTCGACGAAACCAAATCTATAGACACCATTATAAGTCGTTTCACAAGGTTCTGAATAACGGGAGTCTTTAAGAGAATATTGGTTCAACTCACGAGGTATCGCCAAAAGATGTTACCAGTTTCGAGAAATCATAAAAAATTGTCGATCTTGAAGGTTACAATCAACGTTTTTTGCCCAAATGGACCCCAAAATAAAAGGACTCAAAAATCAATATAAAATCACTATAAAAATGTGCGAGGGTAAAATAAAGGATTATTGCTTCAAATAAAGACACTTAGCGGCGTCAAAGTTGTTTTTCGAGTTATGTCGTAAATTAATGAAAGGAGCTGCAAACGCTCCATTCCGAGTCGTTTCCATAAGATTATAAACAATATAGTCATTTCACAGCATATTGACCCAATTGCTAAGGTTTTGCCAAAAACTTCAAGAGTTTCGAAAGTTTGCGCAGATTTTTTTATTCCCATAAATATAATGGATATTTTTGGGCAACTCATTCCTTTAGCCCAACCTCATCGTGCATCATTATCAATACCTGTCAAGCCTAACTACTCACCACATGATCGAAAATTATCAAGTGGATCACGGTATAAAATTCTTAAAAAGGATTTGACAAAGAATAACACATCAAGTCAACATATGGATGAGTAGAATAATTGTAATACCCAACCCTATCGGGTTGACCTTAGTGACGCATTGAGACTAGTGGTAGACCTTGAGGGATAAGAAGAACCGTCTATGAGTGCCTTCAAGGAAACCAACCTTGTTGAGAGTGTGTTTGTGGATTGTACTAGGTCGAATAGAGTGCACTCGGTCGAGTACACTAGAGTACTCGGTCTAATGGACCGGTCTGAGAGGTATTTTATGCGGTTTATTTTCATGACTGAAAGAAGAAGTATATATGCTCTATAAACAGCAACCCTCCGTCATTTACACACCCTAAACACTCTATAGAACCCTCCTACCATTCTCTAAACCTCCAAACCATCTACCTTGAGGATGAAGCATGGAATTTGGGAAGTTAGCATCATCTTTGACCTTTCCTTTGTCGAGTTCCGTTTGTAAGTCACTATGTAAGTTTTAATTCAACTTATAGTTGTCTTAAGCCTACAATTAGGGGAATAGTATGAAGATTGTTAATTGGTGTATTACAATAAGGAATTTGGGTAATTAGATGACTATAGTAGTGAATTCTATCAATTAAGTTGTTGCATGACCTTATTGTGATAATGTTTGTTTGACTAATGTGGGAAGTGATGTTGTAGAGGACGGATCCTAGCGTTTCGCGTTTCGCTTACGGATTTACTTTGAGGTAGGATTTCTCTACTCGGTTCTTGGTAGTGTGAATTCTACATATGTGTTCATTGTTGTGATATTGTTGAAGCTACCATTATATTGATAGTATGGGTATTTGAGACATGTGATGCGTGCATTTTATATATGGTTTTTTCCCTATATTTACACGCATTTCTGTGTTATTTATGTGGCAACTGGCTACAAATGCCCCTGAATAGTCCGGTTGTTGGTGGCGGTGTTGTGATGCCGTCACTGGGTAGAGGTGGAGTTCGAGTCGAGATTAGAAAAGGAGGTGTGAAGGGTGTATGTTTCATTCATTTGCATGGCATTCATGATGTATCGTGAGTATTTGTGTTATTGAGACTGACTTGTGCTCTGTTTTGTGTTAAAATTGTCACCTCGTTTAATTGTGGTGGCCAGTGATGATCCATTGATATTTCCGGTCATATTGGAGAGCACTTGGACTTGCATGCATTGGATGATGACAATACTTGGGCCATGGAACGAAACGTTAACGTACCGAGACTAGCTTAGTAGTCGTATAGATATGACGTAGATCCATTTATACTCTTCCGTCGTAGTTTTGAGACATCATATTTGTATATTCTGTTTTTTATTAACCACTCAAATTCGGAATTTATAATGATTGTTTTTTAATTGAAGTTTTGATGCACTAAGATGCTGTTCTTTTGGATTGAAATTATCTAACTGGACTGAACTGAACTGAATGGAGCTGAACTAAACTTAACTTAATAGAGCTGATAGGCTTATCGTGTACCTATACAAAGATAATATTTATACCCTAGACAACAAATGAATGTAGTACTTAGGGGTCGAACCCAAAGGAGACGGGAGTTATTAATTAGTTGCTATGGATTGAACTTTTATCTCGGTAGGTTAACGGTTGATTGATTGGTTTGGTTTGATGTAATGATAAAACAATAATAAAGAAAATGTCTAGGGAGGTCGGGTCACGCATGCTAATTATGTAAATGCTCATGTCAAGTTAGGAAGCTGATTTTACGATAAATGTTTAGGCTTAAAGACACCCACCTTACGATATTAGTGTCAACCATAGACCGGGTCCTAGAGAAACTCTCGTCCATGACTAGGTCGTCCTACTACACATGCTTAGTCTAATTCAATTCCGTGCCTCTCGACTTTAGAACGAATGAACAAACTTAATCGATGAATAAGGCCTTTAAACATAGATTAAATATTATGGTGCAAACATGTGATAGAAACAATTATACAATATTAACTTATCCTTATTTTGACATTTACATATTACTTAATCATGCATGTCTTTCTTTATTCCCTAGACAAAGGTACATTATTCTAACATTGTGAAAATATAAACTAAACTAATGCTAAATGAAATGATAAATAACATAATTAAAATAAAGATAGAATTACCTTGAATGGAAATAGAAGAACAATTGCAAATGGAAATAACTTGGAAATAACTTGGAATAAATCTTGAACTTGATAATAGAAATGTTGTAATAAACTAATATAAGCTATACTAAACTAAACTAAACTACTAATATTCAGAGAGAATTTAGGAAGAAAAATATATGTAAGAGTGTGTAAGAGGTCAATCCAATGGTCGAGCATAGGCTCCTATTTATAGGAAAACAATAGGAGTAACGCATGCACCAAGGAGGAGCCAACCCCGATCGGATTTGGCAACCCCGATCGGGGTCGTAATGTCCATCATATTTTCTCTTAATTCCGTCCTTAATTGCAAATGGTATCGTATGTTGACGATTAATGCCTTGTTTAATGGTGCGATTAAGAGCATTAAGGAGGACATCTTAAGTATTTTGGTATCCTAGGCTCTTCTCTAGCATCTAAAATTTCCACCGCATTTTGGATTTGAATTCTCGGGCTTTGACTTGCACATTGACTTTGCTTGCATTTTCATTTTGATCCAACACTTTCTTCATGCAAAATTCATGCAATTTCAACACTTAGTCCAATCTTGCTCTCATACTTAGCCTTGCTTCTAGTGTTAACACATTTTATAGTACTTTAGCTCATTTCCCTACAAAACACTTGAACACACAATTGCACTAGAAACACAATATTAGCTTAAAAACACTTTGATAAGTGCTAAATGATATGTAAAATCAAACTAATATAAGGGGTTAAAATGTATAGAAAATGCACTTATCAAGAGCTGAGCTGAACCGAACTGAACTGAACTAAACTAAACTAAACTGAAATAAAAATAAAAAGATTATAATAATAATAATAAAATTAATACCAATAATAACAATAATAAATATTATAATAATATTATTCATTAATAATAATAGTAATAATATATTACATTAATATAATATAATAATAATCTAATAAGATATATAAAAAATAAAATAGTAATATAATAATAAATATAGTAATAGTAATAGTAGTAGTAATAATAATAATAACAATAATAAATAATAATAATATATTAATAATATAAATGATAAAATTACTAATAATAATATAATATTAAATAATACAATATATTAATGATAATAACTAAAAAATAAATACGTAAGCATAATATAATATAAATATTATAAATAATAATAATAACAATTAATATAAATAATAATAATAATATATGTAATATAATAATTTATTAAATAATAATAATAATAATTATAATAATAAATACGTTACTAATAATATTAATTAAAATGAATATATTAATAAATAAAAAATATAATATAACAATATAATAATAATAGTAGTAATAATAATAATAACAACAACAACAACAATAACAACAACAACAACAACAATAATAATAAATATTAATACTACTAATATTGCCATTAATCATAATAATATAATAATAAATAAATATCTTAAATATAAATAAATAATAAAAATAATAAAATAATAATAAATATAATAGTAATATAATAAAGGATTATTTCATAGGAATAATTTATCATATGGGTGGCCTGCTTAAATTACTCCATCCTTTAAGTAATTCGAATTTAATCCGTCATATCCCCCCTTCCTTCCCATAATACACTAGAGTGACCGGCAACCTAAACAACAGGTTATCTTATGTTTTTAAGGGTTAATAAACACCTTAATTATTTTACAAAAATAATCCAATCTACGAGTGACCTTCATATAATACACCCAACTATATTTAATCTCATCATAATCGGAACTATTAACACTCCTCCTGCGGCCACTCCTCCGGCGCCGATTCCCTCCATTCTCCTGTCCTCTTTTCTATTCTGCCATCGCCACCTCAACCGCCTAACATTCTTATCACGGTATTTGTCGTCTTCGTTCCCTAACTACTCATGGTTGGCGCGTGAAGATCTCTCCATGTTTGGTGGTGTTGGTGAAGTAAGGGTGTGAGCGTGGTGGTCTTATGGTTATTTTGGTGTAGAGTGTGACTGTGATTGGGAGGTAACAAATGCATGATGGTGATAGGAGGGATTAAAGGATAAATTAATTTAAGAAGATCACCCATAGGATGAATTATTCATTTATTTCTATGAAATATTAGTTGCCACGTCATTTTTCACCTCTTATAGCAGGTCAAAAAAACAAGCAAGTTTGTTCTGGGAAGGAAGAGGGGATAGAAGGGATTAAATTCGGATTACTTAAAGGATAGAGTAATTTAAGCAGGTCACCCATATGATGGATTATTCCTATGAAATAACCCTATAATAAATATAAATAAATATTTTAATATAATAATAACAATAGTAAATAGATTAATATAATAACTATATGATAACAATATGAATATAAAATAAGAATAATAATATTAATGTTGAAATAAACTGAACTGAACTTAATAGAGCTGAACTGAACTAAACTGAACTTGTGGCAACTGAAATTAAGTTCAAAAGAACAAGGCCTAAATGGGAAAACTGAGATAGTAGCATCCCTAATTACCGTGGCTGGGTGATTGGGGGGCGTTACGATAATAATACATAGCGAGTCCTCAAACCAATCAAATACCATATAAACATCGAGTTCCGAGTCATCCAACGATCCAAGACCAACAACAACAAAACAAGGGGACACAACATGCATACTACAAATCACACGACAACAAGTGGTACTCAACTCACACGACGATCGTGCTCGACCACATACACTCACCGGATCGTAAATGTGCACGTCTCTCTTATGGCGGGCCCACAAGAGGATGCTTCGGCGACCCTCCGCGTACAACGGTGCCCCCGAGAACCCGGCTACCCGTACCAGTTCACAAACTCAAGTCCAAATGCTATAATCATCATCGTATCAATAATAACCATCAACAATACTCATGAATCTCTAAGAGGTAATACTCTAATTCCACCACAAGACACAATGTGTGACACCCTCATACTCCAAGTGCCTTACCAAGACCACTTAAGGTATGAAAACGTCACCATCTCGGTTATCCGAGGCAATGATAATCATAAGTGTAACACCCCGTATTTTATTAAGTAGGATAAAATTATTTTAATTGATATTTTGGATTTAATTATGTCATTTAACTATTTCAGTATATTTTACGAGTCTTTTTTTGAAATTCAGTCCTTAGCGGACTCAAGTCGGACCCGGGAAAAAAAGTCATCGAGTTAACCATTTTGAATTTATTTTGCTAAATGAACAAATTTCGTTAAAATCCGCTAATTTAGTAAAATTGCTAATAATTCCGTTTCAAGCCGATTTCTTATTATTTCCGTTAACTATCTGAGTTTATTTTATTTTTCATTCTTTAAACTTATTTATTATTGATTCCGTTTCATTTATGAGACTCTTTCTTAAACCGGTTAAATTTAACTCGAAACGGTTTTAATAACTATCGAAGTTTCTTAACGACGAAGAAACGTACGTATAATAAATAGCTAGCTAGCTAGCTGCTCCCTCATTTCTCACGTATCATTCCTTCTTCTCCCTTCCTTTTTCTTCTTTTTCGTTCTGTTTCATTTTTTTAATTTTAAATTGATTCTATCACTCCGTTTGTCATCCGTTATCAATGATTTTCGTTCCATAGTCTTTGCTTTCATCGTTCTGTCAATCCGTTGTAAGTAAAATTCATTTTCGTCATGTATTTTTACAAACGCAATTTATACTTTCAGCTTTATTTATTATAAGACGGTTGTAGATGCTAAGATAGACGGTCTTGTATAAGATTTGTTAGTCATGAAGGACTAATTCGATCGGAAAAAGGTAACGATGACGGGTTACTCGATATTACTTGTAAAATATGTTTATTTCGAATCTTTGGTTAGTCTGTTTTATAATTGAGACGGTGTATAATTATATATAGGGATCCTTATGGATGTTAATTAGTCAGTTGTATAGTTGAGACGGTGTATCTTGATATGTGGAGATGATTGAGACGGTGTATATCTTGACTGTAGGGATCATTTGGGATGCTAGCTAGTAAGTGGTATATTTAAGTCGGGGTATCTTTGACATGTAAGGATTGTTTTGGGTGCTAATTGTTGTCTTTTATAGTTGAGACGGTGTATCTTGACATGTAGGGATTGTTTTGGGTCCGCTAGATGGTACTCGAATAAAGGCCGCTTTAGATGGCTAAAATGAATGCTTGGATCGGGTTTTGAGAACCCAAAATGGGTCACCCCGCACCGTGGTGGTGGTGGTTGTCCGAGTTCGTGTAGGGGCTATCCAAATGGCCACTTTGAGTCGTGGGTCGGGTTTATTTTGTCACAAATGTGATTCTTTTGAATGACTTAAATCCCGCCTCGTATTTCATATAACGTAAATCATTAATATTGCTCCTTCACATATTTAGTTTATTGGACTCATTTAATTTTGATAAAAGGGCTAGCTATATTTGGTAACTTTGGGCTAGTTGTGTTTATAAATTGTTTTGGCGCTAACTCGGTTTATTTAAAATATAATTAAATTAATTTTCGTCTCATATTTTATATAACGATAATTCGTTAATATCGTCCTTTCACATAATTATTTTAGGTGACTCATATGTGGTTGAAGATGAAGAGTAATTTTGGGTTTTAGAAGCTTTCTCAAGTTATTACTTGTCTCTTTGCTAGCTTAAGGTAACTATTCCGAGTTACTCGACGAATTAATGTCACATTAGTAGTTGATGTTGTGTTTCTTGTTTGTTAAGTGTTTAGGTGATTGATAATGTGTTACTTTCGTTTCTCACATGATAGAAATTGGGAATAGCATGAGAATGATATTGTGATAAATTTTGTGATTTGGGCCAAAGTAGGCCAAGACTCTGAACTGGGCCAGATTGCCCGAACGAGTTTGGTCAAACTAGGTTTAAACCGGTCAGCCTCGATTTGACCGATGACCCGTCGCGGGACTCGGGTCGAGGGTTTGTCTTTGAGGTGAGATTGGTTGTTATTGGATGTTTTACGTTGATGCCTTAATATTTGTGACTATCATTTCACATGTTGGTTGTTGGATGAATTGGTTGCCTTATACTTGAGTCTTCTTGTCTTGTTGCCATTTTAGCTTATTCTCATGAATTATGAGATTAACGGTTAGCTGAAATTTGGGTTATTATTGATATTGGAGATATTGTTGGATTGTCAGCTGAATATGCTCTTGCGTAGCCTTTCATATACTAGGGTGTGTATGATCTTTTGTGTGTACAAGTTTGGACTCTTTGCCCCTTTTATGGTTAATTGGGTGTCCTACTTGTCTTGTGTGGTGTGGGCTAAAGTATTCAAGCTGGGACTAGGTCCTAGGTGAGTATTTCGGCCTTCATCATAGATAGGCCATTATAGTCTTTGACGAGTATATGTTTGCGGCTTAATAGCTTTTGTGTTCCTGGCTTGGTGGGTTTATATCCAAGCTGGGGCATGACCTTTCTGCCTATTTTGTGAGTAGATGGTCAGCTTAAGTACTAGCCAACCCTTTGGTGGACTCCTTAGGGTACTCATGTGGTTTTATCATGAGTCTTGGGTGCGGTGGTTTTATCCGCATTTCTCTAGGTCTGCCATGAGTCTAGGATTAGGGTTGAGCCGTGTTTTGGCCATGTTTTAAATGTAACCTCTGAGCCAAAATACTAGCTTCCCTACCTCGTGGTATAGACTCGAGTTACAAAGTGACTATTGACTGTACTAGTAACTTATGCCTGTCTCTAGATATATTGTCCTTTCTTGTTTGATGATTCTATAAATCATAGAAGGTGAGATGCAAGCCGGGTATGGTTGATAGAGTTTGAATTCCTGGATGTTATGTGATTCACATGATAGTGTAGTATGAGTCGGTCTAGTATTCACATGCTAGGACTATGTGTTGTTATATTGTTGTTCACATGATAAGCACGACTGTCTAGCATCTATATGCTAAGGCATTGTGTGATTCATATTCATATTCTTATGTTTACATGTTATATTAATTATGACATTTCGTGGCTGGGAGAACTCGGAGTTACTCCCCACTGACTGTGGCTTTCGTGTTTGTATAAAATGCGATTGACAGGTAGGTGATGCTTATATGGGGTACACGGACGAGCTAGCGAGCAAAGAAACCTTGGAACCTAGATTGGCTTTATTTTATTGTGACCCTTAAACACTTTTTATGTCACATACATTTTAGGGACATATGTCTCCCTCTTTACATTTGGTTGTATAATTTGCTATTCGCGACTTTAGCGATGGTTATGTTATGAAACTTATATTTAGACCTTGTATGTTTGACACCTTCCAATTTGGATTTCTTTATAACAGGTTCAGGTTTTAAAAAATTACAGGTTTTTACCCAAATGAACCTATTACAAATATATCTATGCAGTTTTATTCTAGAATTACGTGTTTACTTTTCCGCAATAAATGAGGGTGTCACAATAAGACAATAACGAAACATACTTAAAAGTAAATACGGTTTAAAGTGATTACATGTTAACTCCAAAACTGTTAAACTGAAACACAAGGTTCTCAAAACGGCATACTGATAAAACTATCAAAACTACAAAACATCGTCTGACACCGTGGAAGACTTCTAACTGCCACGTGATGACTCATCCCAGCTACCTCATACGCGTCATATCATACCTGCTCAATAACTGCTCACCATCCCTGAATGGATCACCACAGTTTTTAAAACAATTAACGGGGTCAGTACGAGTTACGTAAAACAATGCCACAACGAAACAAATACCAAAACAGCTCAACAACACAACAATTCCCCAGTCTCTATAATCAATCTCCACACAACTAACTACACACTAAAATGTGTAGTCCTGCCAGAGTACCCATCGCAACAAGTACTCCACACCGCCAGTTGGGGACCGCAGCCGTACCCATCAAATCCCCGCTCATCACCAGTGAGCGATAAACCCAAGTTTCCTTAATGTGCACATCCCTTCCTGTGGCGGGTTCCACAAAGGGCGAACCAAGGGCGTGAATCCCCTCCCGCAAGTGACTCCACTCAGTCAGGGACGCGCCCCGAAGATCACAGACAGTTACACAGCAATAATTATACAACACTACCAACAATCACCAAATCAGAATCCAATGCAAATAGATATACAACAACAACAGTAATCACCAACCACACTTATGTAATTAATACTGAGTAGGGAAAACCCTACATGGAAAGCAAACACCACAGACGGTTTTAGCAGCTAATCAGAATCTTTCCTCAACGAAACCTCCTCCTATAACATACATGCATACAATTACTATCATAATCACATAAACCACCAAAACCCCCAAATTACCCAATTAGGGTTTTAAAGGAACCCAGCGAGTCCCAACATAAAAGGTATAAGGAACTTACCCTCGACACAAGGATCACAACGGCGTAAAGAACACGATGATCCGACTCTCCTAGCCTTGGGAATTTGCTAATGATGCGATGAATCAACTTACGTAACTTCCTTCTCTCAATTTAGGTTTTTAGAATGATAAAAAGATTTAAGAAAAGTGACAGACGTCTTTATATACCAATATCGCATCATTAACAAAACCCGTCAAAACTCAGCCCGTAAACTCACTTACTCGATCGAGTAAGTGACATACTCGATCGAGTGCCCCTTACTCGATCGAGTGCCACACGTACTCGATCGAGTACCCATCAGGTAGACTACTGTTTTGCATAAAAACATACTTACTCGATAGAGTAAGCCCCACTCGATAGAGTACCCATAGACATAGAAAACCGTAGTATTACACAATGAACACATAAACACACAAAATCTCATAGTTGAGTAGAAAAAGTCTTTACCTTTAGCAAGTTCTTCAAACAATCAAGCTTCAAAAGTGCTCCTCTACAAAGTCAACTCCTAAACAAACATAAAATCATACCATCATCTTATATTCCTAGCCAATTTCATTAACCGAGTCTCAATTCCCAAAATTCCCAATTTTTAGGTTAAGTTTCATGAATCCCAATTACATTATCGGAAAACCCCAAATCCTAAGTCAATTCCTAACAATATAATAAGGGTTAGAATAGGATTCAATAACTAAATCTAAGATCTCGAGATGAGGATTTGGACGAAGACTTACCAATAAAGATGGTTTAGGAATGAACAACCTGTTAATGAATCTGAAATCTCCTTGCTTAATCCTTAATTAAAGGCTAATAATACAATACTAGGTTTTTGGCTTAGTTTCTAGGTAACTATAAAGTGATTGAGATTGTTCATGGGTATATGTAGGGATCCTAAAACCCATGTTTTGAAACAAGACAAGACGAGCGAAGTCTCTCCGTGAAGCCGACTCGACCGAGTAACCGGCCCACTCGGTCAAATGGCCCATACTCGGCCGAGTGATTACCCTACTCGGACGAGTAAGTGACCACGAGGACTCCTCCTAAAGTACCCACTCGGTCGAGTACTCTTAGTACTCGGCCGAGTGACTTTAGAATAATATGGAGTATTATACCATATTACTCCAATTGCCAAGGTTTCGGCAAAATTTTTCGAGAATTTCAAAAGATTGCTAAAAGCGATTAATTCTAAAGGTTATAATTAACGTTTTTGGGTCAATTGGCCCCCGAATAAAAGGTCTTGAATACCGCACAACAACCACTGTATATCATATAAAAATGTCTAAGGATAACAAAATCAAGAGTATTTTTTGGGTGATGTCGTATATAGACGAAACCAAGTCTATAGACTCCATTATAAGTCGTTTAAGAGCATTATGAACAATGAGAGTCATTTAAGATAATATTTGTTCAACTCATGAGGTATCACGAAAACATTTCACCAGATTCGGAATATCATAAAAGATTGTTGATTTTGAAGGTTATAATCAACGTTTATAGGCCAACTCAGGTTTAGAAAATAGCTCCGCAACCACTCTACACCATATAAAAGTGTGTCACGGTAACAGAAAGCACATATGGTTTTAGATAATAATGACATGTATCGGCGTCAAAGTTGTTTTTCGAGCAATGTTGCAAATAGACGAAACTAGTTGTATACGCTCCATTATGAGTCGCTTTAGAGGGTTCTAAACAACGATAATCATTCACAGAATATTGGCTCAACTAACAAGGTTTCGTCAAAAAATTTAAGAGGTTCGAGAGGTTGCTGAAAACTCTAGTTTAGAAGGTTATAATTATCGTTTTTGGGTCAACTCGGCCCCCGCATAAAAGGTGTTGGAAACCGCAAAACAATCACTTTATAACATATCAATTGTTTGAGGATAACAAAAATAGCACATGGTCCTAACCAGAGACACCCTGAGGCCTCAAGAGAGTTTTGAACACAAGAGTCATTTAATAGAATATTGGTTCAACTCACGAGGTATCGTCAACAAAATTTCATCTGTTCCGGAATATCATCGAAAATTGCCGATTATGAAGGATTATGATCAACGTTTTTTGGGAAACTCGATCTGAAACTATTGGTCTCGAAAATCATGATGCAATCACTTTATACCATATAAAAATGTTTGAGAGTAACAGAAAGGACATATGGTTTCAAATAAAGACATTTAGCGGTCTAAGACCTATTTTTCGAGCAATGTTGTAATTAGACGAAACTAGTTGTATACGCTCCATTCTGGTTCGTTTGAGAGGGTTGTAAACAACGATAGTCATTTAAGAGCATATTGGCCCAACTAACCAGGTTTCGCCAAAAAATTCACTTGTTTTGAAAGACTGCTGAAAACTGCTAACTCTAAAGGAATTAACGTTTTTGACCAACTAGGATCCCACATAAAAGGTATTGGAAACCGCATAACAATCACTTTATAACATATCAAAATGTTTGATGATAACAAAAAGAGCATATGGTTTGAGAGACATCCAAAGTCCTCAAAAGTACTTTTCGAACTATGACGTATATAGAGGTAACCAAGTCTATAGACTCCAATATTAGTCGTTTAAGTGGATTATGAACACGGGAGTCATTTAATAGAATATTGGTTCAACTCACTAGGTATCGGCAAAAATTTTCACCAATTTCGAAATATCATTGAAAATTGTCTATTCTGAAGATTATAATCAACGTTTTTGGGCCAACTAGGACCATAATTAATGATCCCGGAAATCCCTCCGCAATCACTCTACACCATATAAAAATGTGTGAAGGTAACATAAAGGACATATGGATTCAAATAAAGACATTTAGCCCTCAAATATGTTTTTCAAGCAACGTTATAAATAGACGAAACTAGTTGTATATGCTTCATTATGGGTTGTTTTAGAGGGGCACTAAACAATGATAGTCATTTAAGAGCATATTGATCCTATTGACGAGGTTTTTTCAAAAATTTCACCTGTTTCTGAAGATTGTTATAAAATGATAATTCTATGAGTTAAAATTAACGGTTTTGGGCCAACTGGGCCCCTGAATAAAAGGCTTTAAAAACTGCACAACAATCACTTTATAACACATAAATGTGTACGAGGATAACAAAAAAACTTGTTAACTACAATCACCAATATGACTTGTCCAAAATGTCTATTGTTACAAACTGACAGTTATTCATAAAAATACTTGTTAATAATAAACCTGAACCTGATCCAATGTGATCTAAATTCTTACAAACTCGAAAATAACCCGGCCTAAACGAATCCAATTAGTAGATTATACAACTGGTTGTATGTAGCTTATGTACAACCTTTTCAATGTTGTCGAGTTTTGTTATAAAGTTGTCGAGCTTTACTAACAAAATTGTCGAGTTACAATACAAAGTTATTGAGCTTAAGAGGAATAATTATTAAACTCAATAACTTTTTAAATTAAATTTCAACAACTTATAAAATAAAATAGGCTAAATGACTTTGTGTAAAGAACTCAACAACTTTGAGGCGGTTGTACAATGCTAATATACAACTGGTTGTAAGATAGTATTTGTGAAACGAATCCTACCCAAAAAGAACGCAAATATAAAAATAAAATAAAATTGGACCAAAGATATAAAATCAAACAACCACATAAAATATTTATATTTATTAATTAAAAAATAATAAAGGAGACGTAAAAAAAGTGCAAGAAGACACCTATTTGTGTTGTTTCATGCCTTGGACTTGAATTGTACGCAGTCCTCATCTTTCAATTTTCTCTCTCCTATATTTTCTCTCTCCTCCACTTTCGATACACTGTAATTTCCGATCACTCCATTTACCTTCTCACCATGGTAATCTAACCTCTGTTACCTATCTATCTGTTTGTATTGTTCTCTTTTATGTGTTTATACTTGTATTTTTACTGAATTTCTTTTTAATCGATTTTAATTTGGGGAAATTTAGTTTAATTAGGGTTTGGATCTAGTTTAGCTTTATTAGTTTGTGTGATTGAGTGATTTGTAAAATTCATGGTAAATCGCGGTTTATAGAATGGTTAATTTCGTATTTCTTTGTAATTCTGTATATTTGTACTGTCATTTGCGGTAATTGTGTTTTTAACCCTAGAAAGTTGTGGATCATGTGGTTATTGCGTTTAATCAAGGATTTGATTTGATTTAATTTGTAAATGATTGATATGGAACATGAAGTACTAATAATTTTGATTTTGAGATTGTTACTGTTACTCTAGGGTTTGCTCATTACGTTGGTGTACGATCACGTAACTTAGTATTCGATGTCAGGTAATATTAGATCAGAATTGTGTTTGATTATTGAGTAATATAGTTGGTGATTCAGGGATGAATTTGGACAATACATGTGGCAGTTAAAAAATCATACTCCCTTACCTTTTTTATTCTTTGTGGGGGGTATTATATGACGAATAGAGTATGTCACTGATTTGATAGTATGGAGTGCTGGAGTGGTATAATTCAAGGGTTGGCGAATTGATCATCATCTGAGATTGGGTGAGGTGATGTGAAATCCAAATTCTCTATCATGGTTGGCTGGTTTATTGACTGGATTTTAGATGGATTATATACACACAGTTTTTAGGTGATTATGTCCAAAATTTGCGCTACTTTGCCTTGGGTGGGTTGTGGCCCTTGTGGGTATGTCAGTAAGTGTAAAAATCATGGTAAAGATCTGTCACTTGGAGAACATAACATGTCTTGGCTGAGCATCACAGGGGAAAGTGATACATTACACGTACAAAGTGATGCAAGGAGTGTGCGCTTTCAGCGAGCAATAGCGCTGTGGGGCTAGGATGCACAAAGCATCACATAAATCATTAGGACATGCCATGGGTGATTGGGCCAGTTGTTGGAACATAGATTGCTCATGGCAACACCCTTAAGCTTATATACTTTTAGAAATAAATAATGGGGGTTTCAACTTTTTGATGGATGTAGTGATTGTATATACCTTCAATAACGATGTTGGGCTTCTAGTGTCTCTAGATGACGTAGCTCCCAATTATTTCGTGTTTACTTGGGCACTGGGGAAGTTAGTTCTATAAGGGATTCCCCCTGTCGAACACCCTTGATTGTGATTATCAGTACCTTGCGTTTGTAAGTTGTTGTCTTTATGCTATACAGTATGCTGTATTACGAAATCTCAGGCCTTAAACTTACTTTGTCCTGCTAGACTTTGTGTGGCTACAATAGAATTGTGGAAGGGTTAGTTACCTCCGGAATTGCACTGTCTGGCTGCCTATATAACGATGTGTAAAAATATGCAGCACAAACTATACTGCTAAACTGTGTGCTAATGTGCTTCTGTTAGCTATCCATAGCAGTTAAGGCTTGATATTGTTATATTTGCTTTCCGTGATTGACAGGCCAATGCGGCGTCTGGCATTGCTGTGCATGACGATTGCAAGCTGAATTTTTTGGAGCTGAAGGCAAAGCGCTCACACCGGTTTATTGTGTTTAAGATTGAGATGGATCAGAAGCAGGTCATTGTTGAAAAGGTGGGGTCGCCAACTGAAACCTATGAAGACTTCAGTGCTGCCCTTCCAGCTGATGAATGTCGCTATGCTGTTTTCGATTTCGATTTTGTGACAGAGGAGAACTGCCAGAAAAGCAAGATCTTTTTCATTGCATGGTAAATGTTGACTGTTACAATCTCATGGCCTGCACTTTTAACTTGTTCATTCCCTTCAATACCCACTAGAAGTTAGGAATTTGGTTAGAGACCAAGAGTGAAACACACGACACTACTTCTGTTTTCATTTCCAATGAATCCAAAGGCTCACTATTCGTTGGTTTTGAATTATGCTGGGATTATGCAAAATACTTTCATGCTTTTTTATGTTGCTGTGAAAGAAGCAATCATTCGGTGCGATTCTTGGTGGATTTTTCACTATGGGCAAGGCCCGCAAGGGCATATCTATGTTTGTTAATATGGGACTGTTGAAACAGATATATTTTGTTCACTTGACCCAAATTTCGTGTTGACAACTTTCAAGTTTTAAATTTCATATGATAATGACCGGATATTCAAGGGGTGCCGAAGTAATTATTTTTTGGTTTACCACTAATTATGTTTTTTCTTTACTCTCTGTGTTACCTCTTTACACAGGGGCGATGTTGCATACATCTAACCTTCTTAGTCTCTTACCGTTTGTGAGATGGGTCCTTGAGATAACGTGGTAATGTTATTATTGATGTATAGTCTTGTCTCTGACTGAACTTTGTGTATATCTGATCAAGGTGTCCGGACACCGCAAGGGTGAGAAGCAAAATGATATATGCAAGCTCGAAAGACAGGTTTAAGAGGGAACTGGATGGTATTCAGGTGGAGCTACAAGCAACTGACCCTACAGAGATGGGTCTTGATGTGTTCAAAGACAGAGCCCGTTGATTCACGAGGCTAGTAAGTAGTAATGGAGAATGCCTGTTCTTTCTTGCACACTCTTTTTTTTTTCCTTTTAACTCCCAAGAATGTGATGTTTATAGCATGTTAATGCTGGATCCCGGATGTTATATTTGCTTTTGTTGTATGGGTTTGACCTTATAAATCCTATGAAGTGCGCCTGTCTAGATCAGTATTCTCGTTTGTATTGTTGGAGACAAATTCCATTTTTGGAATGATGACTGTTGGTATAGCATGGTGATCAATGTTGTTAGGATCGAGATTCTACTTTGAATCGATGGGGAGGGTAGGATCGAATCGGTAGAATCGGATCGTAGAATCGTAAGATTCTACAAATTCACTAAATATAGTTTTTTATTTGGTAAAAATATATAATTGAAGTTCGAAACACTTATTTATACACAAAATATTGATAGTTAACGAGTTTAATATCATTTCGTGAATATATTTCTACAAATTACATGAAATTTGGGTTTTACCATGTCATTATATAAAAATATATTTTAATATGTTTACTATGGAGTCGGATCGAAGGATCGTAAGATCGTAGGATCGTATTATGATCCTACCTCTAGAAAATTTCAAATAAATAGGATCGTAAGATTCTACAAACATGATAGAATCGTAGGATCCGGGATCGGTCAAGCATTTTTGAAACGTAAAATCGTAGAATCATAGGATCGAATCGGGATTCTGACAACAATGATGGTGATGCATGATGGTGTGTATGATTTGTGGTGCGGACAGCACATTTACGCTGCCAGTTTAAAGGCTACTTGATTTATCTGTTTATTTCATGCGTGTTCCAGTAATTATGTCGGTGTCTGGCACTACATAAGATAACTCGTCATAGGGATGTACTTTCGGTATTTCACATATTTGTATTTGAGGTGGTTTGGGCCACATAATTATGAGACTGTCTTTGAACAAACTAGTTAGTTGTTCAAGTGGGTGTTGCACTTGTTGAGGTCATTCATTGAGTTGCAAGCGTATGCCGTCGAAAATACAATTTTGGGGTGTTTTTGTAAATGGGTAATACTGTGAATCTGCTAGTAAATGGGTAATACTGTGAATCTGTAATAGCATCGTGTCCGTCGCTTGGACTGAAACTTGTTCTCTACATATCAGCTGATTTTAAGACGCATAAAGTTTTGTGAAAGCATGTTTCTAGCCCATGTATGTCCCCTTTACAAATTCATTTTCTTGGTAAAGCGGTTGTGGTTTTCCTTTCGACTAAATAGTACTCGGTACAATAATATCTAGAAAATGAAAAAGATGATTTTTTTGGTAAGATTTTCTTTTTTTGGGGAATTGTGCAAAGAGTTGGAATTTGGAAAGTTGAGGGTGGGGAGTTTGCATCTACAATCTTTCATTTTTTTATTTTTTTTTTTGACAATTGGCAAGTTTGAGGTTACATAATGGAGCGGAAGAGTAAGTTGGAGTAGTATACACACTCTTACCTTAGTCTTTCCCCGCTCCCCGGAAGAGCAAGTTTAGCAGACAAGTGATAATGGAGCGGACAAGTGATAATGGAGATCATCACTGAGCTCCGGTGACTCAGTGAAGCTGAGTGTTATATTGTCCGGAAGTTGTATACTTGTATGACTCAAAAACTCCGTATATTTCCGTTTTGGATATACATCAAAAAATTTAAACAATGTCCGGCATAGCTTTTCCCGTGCATATAGAGTAAGGTGCATTATTGAAAATGCATGAAAAAAACATAAATTATTGATTTCTACAACTCTGGTAGTCACTCTAATTGATCATAGACAAAGTCAACCCTATCAACTGAAGATTTGAGTTGGCATAAAGTTTGTTTATCCAAGTCGTCGGTGGTCTAAGAATTATATTTTTGAAAGAAACTAATAAAACTCTTCAAATGGAACTTCTATGGAAAATTCTTATAGATAAGGAAAATATATGGGCAAAATAGTAATTAAAAATACTTGAAAAATTGTTCATTCTTTGATCATAAGCCAAATTCAGTCTTTTCTTGTCAATAGCGTAAACTTATGAGTCTCTATTTAGAAAAGGGTTCAAATGGCAGATAGGTAATAATAGCAATATTAAATTTTGGTCTGATAATTAAGCCTTTTCATATCCTCTTACCAGCATTATTGATGCTAATAGTACCCGTAATCTTAATATTTTGGTTAAAGACATCATAACACCTAATAAATAATGAGAGGTTCGTAAATTACCTGATTTAGTGCATAGCGATATTGTTAATCAGATAATTGATATTTCACTCCCGCAGAATGATATCCGGGATACCCTTATTTGGGGCTGTCTGTGGATGAAAATTTCTCTACCAAAACAGCAACTTGGTCACCACAACGTTTGTTCGATCAAAGTCTTAACAAATGTAAATTTTTCTGGATCTGAAAACTGAATATTCCTTCAAAGAAAAATGTTCCTTTGAAAAACTTGTGTTGATGCCCTTCCTACTAAAGATAGACTTCTTAAAAGTCATTAATGTCTCATCTCATTTTGTTTTTTGCAATCATCCTTTTGAAGACAAAGATCATTTCTTTTTTCAAATGCCCGTTGATTGTTTTGTATAAATGATATTATATTTAATAATGTTCACTTAGATATCATCGAACTTATTATCTTATTCGGTAATAGCATTAAGATTTTGAATGAGACTAAACATAAATATCTCAAAATTCCGAGAAATACGAGTAAGCTAGAACACTACTAGTAAAAAAGAGATCCGGTGAGAGAAAACTAGAAACAGATTTCTAAAGTTAAATTTTGATGGATCGAAAATAGATGGCAACAAAACTGCTTTAGAATACTCTATAAGATATCATAATAGTAAAATTGTTTTGTTGGGAATAAAAAAGTGCAGATCTAATAGTATTTCTTGTTGCGAAAACTCTCGCTTTAAAAGAATGCATTTTAGTAGTTGAACAATAAGAAATTTCGAACTTAATTGTGGGAGGTGATAATTTATGTGTTATTAACTCAATTCGTAGTACTTGACAAATTTCTTAGAAAATTTCTAGTCTTATCAAGGATGTGATATTAGACCTTCATTTTTTCGATAAAGTGATAATTAAACATTATTTTCGTGAAGCCAACAATGTTGTTGACTTTGTGGCTCTATTGGGGACATTCATGTCAAACTCTTTCGAGGTGGTTTAAAAGCCGGTGGCTTCAAGTTATCTCACTCATTCGAAAAGATGATAAATTAGTCTAATCCTAGAAAATTAATATAGTTTTCTTACCTTATTTAAAAAAAAACAGAAGATTCTATTAAATGATAGGTTAACGTCAATGTTGTTGCCACACGCATGGGGCAATAGTGTACTTAGGAGTCAGGACATTCACAAATGGTTAGTTCGTCACATATATTCGTTTTCAAAAACAAACTTTCACCATTGAGGGACGTAACGTACAAGTTCATTTGGTGCGGTTCTAGCATAATATCAAGTTTGTTATTAGAGGGAGAAATTAAAAAAAAAAAAAAAAAAAAAAAAAAAAAAAAAAAAAAAAAGGAATCCACAAGAATAGGCGTTGCACACCTGACTAAAATAACTAATACGGTATTTAAACTTTTTCTCTTTTCCTTCTTCCCTCTAAAAACTCTAGCCTATATCAAAATTATCAATCAAATCCGAGGCATTCAGCGACCATTAATCGATGGTAAGCCTTATAAAAGCTTTATTTATAAATTATTAATATGCAAAACTATGAATTAATTAATGTAAGTCTTTATTTTGGTGAGATCCGTATGTCAGTCTTTATATTCGAAGTTTTTTATGTTCTTTATTTGTAGGATTTAGTTTTATTGGAAATTTAGATAAGAGCAGTTTTTTAGTGATTCGTCATACAACTCTAGTACTCTACAATGGATACGCGTTATTTGCCGACGATTTATGATGTCGATAAAAAGTAACTTTTCTCCATCAATGAATCAAACGAATGATCCCTTCAAAAGCTACATGGAGAGAGCGATATAAAGACGAGCCGAATTGTCATATAATGTTTTGAGATCCTTAGTTTACAGGAGGAATTTGTCATTTGGCTTCTATTAGACTTGTTTTCGATTATGCCTATCTTTTGTAAGTGTCGTTTGACGATTTATTAATGAATTGAAATTTTCTTCAAAATAAAATAAAATAGGCATGCAACTGAGGACATGCGATAATTAATACTTTGTACGTGATACGCACAATCAATTTAAAGGTGATGAGTCGTGAGAGTGCTGGAAAAAAAAAACACCAGACCTATATTTTAAACTGGTTTTAAACCTGTGCAAAATTGCACGGGTTTGTATTTAGGATGGTATGAATGTTTTTTTATAAATATTTTATTTTTACATTTCTATTGTAATTATCTAATTGTTTTATATCAGTGATCAGTGATCTAACTGGAAATGAACATTCTCCACGTAAATAGGATGCGTTAAAACCACAACTACCGGGTGAATGTTCAGTTACAGACGGATTAACATCAGTAAGAGTTTCACCATATTCGGCATATAGATCTCTCACTAAGCGCTCAACAACATCGTACTATCTAGTTTTAAAAAATATTTAAGTTATTTAATTTATTCGACTTACCTTATCGTGTTTTTATTATTTAAACAATATTTGTTATAACAATTGTGAATTATTTATTAAAAAAATTTTACTAAAAATTTTTTAATCACTTGTAAATTAAAATAAAATTTATTTATTTGTTTTTTTAGAGTAAAAAAAAATTAAAAATAGCTTTAAATGCTTGTTGAAGACTGTATTAACTCGGTTTCCTATCATTGTCACCTACCAATTTCGGTGTGCGCGGCTGATAATTAAGATGTCGAGTTTTATATTCCAAGTATATATGCCGTCATTATTGTTTTTTGAAAAAAAACAAATTGTACCCTGTAGTTTTAAAAAATTATGTTGTGAATTTGTGGTACAATAAAATTAACAAAAATACATGTAATTCATTTTTGTAATTCATTTCCGTTGTAGGTTCGATCCCGTATATAACTGTAATTCCTTCCTGAAATTATGTAATTTTATTGTGTAACTTTGTTTTAAAAATTATGTAATTTAATCACATTTACTCGCATTTGTAATTAATTCTGCGTAAATGTTATGCATTTTCTTTACACGGAATGTATAAAATTTTATTATAATATTAATTCGAAGAAGTATTCCATAAGATTATTTTATATAATCTGTAGGCGACACGGAATTTAGCGCATGTTCAAAAAGACGGATATCTGAATAATTAAATACGTTGCACACTCATGGGTCCCACCATAACCTAGATTTTCCAAAAAAAAAAAATGCATTTATGACGTGGCGCGCTGTACAATGAGTATTGTCTTCTGAATTTATATAGATAAGATTGAAGTATTTATCTATAAAATCTAATTAAAAGGCTAACTAAAATAATGTAACATGGCAAGTTTTAATGTGACATGAAATTTTTAATGTGATATGGATTATCAATTTATTATATGACATTGATTTAATTCATTTATTTATAAATTTATAAATAAAATAAAAATGCAAGCCAAAAGTATCTCATTTCACCATTAGAATCTTAGCAAGTACATGATTATCTATAAAATATAATTAAAAGGCTACCCTAAAATGACAAATAAACGCCACCTAGACAAAACCACGTAGGATCCAAAAAGCCACCTAGATTAAAATTTAATGTGACGTGACATATTTAAATGTGATTTTGCATATTTTTAATGTGACATGGCGAAGCAATTAGTTGTTGATCCATTTAAAAATATACAGTCTTGAAATACATAGAAATTAGTTAGTTAATACCTTATTTATTTGACGACTTTGATTTATTTTTTTAAATCAAATCCTGCAAGTGACAATGTGGTAGCTACTAATGTTGAGAAACTTGACAACGGAGCAATGACAAAGACGACTCGTTATATATACGTGTGTTTTACTCCGCAATATAATAAAGTGAGTTTTTTAAATATTAAAAGTTGAAACCATCAGTATATAATAACTTCCGTATGGAAAAATCTTCAATGACGCCTTATAAGGTTATAAACTCAATAACTCAGTGTAGTCATCTCCAAATTATTTTCAAACCTCTCCATCAACTCTCCCATAGAAATTTCTTTGAAGTCTTTGTAGGCACGGAAAATTTATTAATGTGCCGAATAAATAAAATAAATTAATTATTTTGGGTTAATACCAAATTTTAACTTAATTTAATTATTTTGTCCCGATTAAATGAAATATGGGCCGATTCGGATTATAAAAGGAGTTGTTCAGATCAATAAACCCAGAAAGAATCAAATTTGGGCCAAGGTTGCTTATAAACCCACAAATGGGCCTGTGACCACCAAAGTCCAACAAGGAGATTTAAAACTCTATAAATAGAGCTCTCCTTATTCATTCAAAGGGTTGAAAAATTCATAATTGCAAAGGAGCTGGAGAGAACAAGGTACAAATTCCTACAAATCCTCTCTGTCAAAATCATTGCAAGCAGTCAACAAGCACATCAAATCGTGCCGCCTGCGTTGAATATTCAATCACAAATTCAAACCTTCAAGAGAGATTCAAGTCATCCCGACCCTCTCAAGAAATCAAATCTACATCGCCTGTAGAGCAATTAAATTTGTCTACACGCGCACCCTCACGTGTACCCCGTACACGTACCCCTTTACTGATATTAGAATCGGAGGATACATTAGAGATTGTACACGTACTTTTGATATTTATTAATAAAATATAATTGTTTCCTTGTTTTGTATTTCGATTATCGCAATACAAAATTTGTCATTACAAATTTTGGTGAACCCGACGTGAAAATCTCTACCTCTCATCTCTCTCTTCTTTGTTTTATTCAAGTCTACCAAAACAAGAAGATGTCTACCAAGCAAAGCACCTCCTCCAGTCCATCCAAAAGACCTACGCAGATATCCTGCCGCAGGGTACCCCCATGGTGCTACCTCCCCGATCGCGATCAGTCGGCATCTCCACAAGAAGAATGGCGAAGAAGGTGCTTGTCAATCTTTGCTTCTTTGCCGATCTACGCTGCACACGTCCCAACTAGGCCGCGCAAGTTCTCTGTCGCCTCCATAGCTGCTGCCGCTACAGCACTCTTGGCTGCCTCATCCCCTTCACGCGAGGAGGGTAGAAGTGTTAAGGCTGACAAAAAGGCTTCCCCCTGCAAATCCAAGGCGTCGCCAAAGAAGAAAGAAACATCAACTCCTAGCGTCGCTTCAGTCATGGTGATAAGTGGTGATACTCTTGAGGATCGAATGCAGAAAATGAATGAACTCCTTGAGAAGATGATGAAGGAGAATGAAGAAAAGAACAAAAAAATTGATGAGCTCCAAAAAGAGGTGGTGGCACTCCGTGACAGGAAGGCCGAGAGCGAGCATGGTGACACCGATAGGGATGTTGATAGCGATAGAGAAGTTGGCGAAGATAGGGAAAAGCCAAAGAATGAGATCAAGAACTTCACCAAGAGAAGTCTGCAGGAGTTAATAGCCAAGACGATCAAGTGTCAGTTGGATGATAGCTCGACAAGTAGTGGACGCTACATCAAGCCTTACACTAAGAGGATTGACAGTCTGCGCATGCCATCTGGCTATCAGCCTCCAAAATTTCAACAGTTCGACGGGAAGAGGAACCCAAAGCAACACATCGCCCACTTCGTCGAGACATGCAACAATGCTTTGGAAATGTAAGGTGATCGTTTGGTGAAGCGATTCGTTCGTTAAAGGGATCGCGTTCGACCGGTACACGATCGGACTCGAGTCAATTGACAGCTGGGGTCACATGGAAGATGAATTCCTCAACAGATTCTACACACCAGGCGTGTCGTCGGATGAGCGAATTGACAAAGACAACTCAATGGCAAGATGAGCCTGTCGTCGATTACATCAACAGGTGGCGTGCGCTGAGTTTGGAATGCAAGGATCGCTTAAGTGAAGCATCAGCAGTTGAAATGTGCGTCAACGGGATGAAATGGGACATTCTTTACATCCTGAAAGGGATCATGCCAAAGAGCTTCCAAGACACAGCTACCCGCGCCCATGACATGGAGATCACAATCAAAGAACATGGTAGTGCTCGACCAAGTTCTTCTAAGGTACCAAGTGAAAAGAAGGAGTTCAAGAAAACTGATAAGAACTCCAAATCGTCGACAAAGGAAACAATGGTCGTCGAAACCAAAGAGTGCACTGTGAAAATATCGTCAAAGCCTAAGTATGAAAAGAAGAAAGAGTCATTCTCTTACAACTACCAACGAGACAAGCCTACATTGAAAGAATTGCAGGCTAAGAAATACCCATTCCCAGATTCTGACTTGTCTAGAATGCTCGATGACCTCTTAGAGAAGAAGGTTATACAATTGCCTGAGTCGAAGCGCCCGAGCAAGCAAACAAGACAAACGATCCCAATTACACCGTTATCACAGTGGTGAGTCACCCTATTGAAAAGTGTATAACACTCAAGGAGAAGATCATGCAGCTCTCCAAGGAGGGGAAGATCATTCTTGACTTGGATGACACAGTAACTACAAATCAAACTACTGTAGTCTTGGAGCAACCTGACGAGCCAATTAGACAACAAGGACAATGTGTGTATATGTTGCAGTTCGGGAGTTTTGAGCCTGTGGCATTACAGATCCAAGGGTCATTGTCGTCACTACCTCCAACGTCATTGGAAGAAATACTACCTCCTCAGGATAAGAACGAGGAAAAGAAGCATGAAGATGACGATGAGGGTTGGACTTTGGTTACGCGCAAGAAGTCAAAGAAACAAACAAAGCGCGATAGCAATGAACTGTTCACCGTCGAAGAAAACAATCAAAGAAGACGAAACCTCGCAAGACGAAGGGAAAGAAAAATTCCAAAATAGTTGTCAAACCACATGTCTTGCCAATTGATCTCTGAACAAGAACCACCAAGTCCCGTCACCTTAGAAGAATTCTTCCCGCGAGATTTCATGAACAAGGTTACTTTGCGTGCACCATCTCGCTCATCAAGGTGGCGACAATGAAAAGAAGAATGAGGAAAGGGGCCTAGATGATGCGGTATCACCACAACAGTCTCATTCTGAAAAAGAGAACGAAATAGTGGCTGCTCTCGATGCCATTCCTACAAACATGGGGTGGAAACAAATCTTTCATCTACCTAAAGATAAGCGTAAGGCGATAATTCAAGGACTTGAGAAGCCGGGGTGTACGCGAGGCAAGATGAAGGAAAAATGCGAGCCTCCTGAGCAATCAACTGGATGTGTCTCCTGCAATGCAGCTTTGAGTTTCTCAGATGAGGATTTACTTCTTGGATCCAAGCCTCACAACAGGCCACTTTATGTGTCGGGTACATCCGGGGCAAAAGGTCAAGCGCATCTTAATAGATGGAGGCTCAGGAGTCAATCTCATGCCAAAATCCACCATGAATGAATTAGGGATCACAATGGATGAACTCTCGAGTAGTCGAACAATGATTCATGGTTTCAACTTGAATGGGGAGCGTGCGGTTGGCATGATCCGTGTGAACCTTACCATGGGTGATCTTTCTTCCGACACATTGTTCCATGTCATGGATGGCAAGACATCGTTCAAACTATTGCTGGGACGACCTTGGAAGCACGAAAACGGAGTTGTCGCCTCAACCCTCCATCAATGCTTGAAATATTATCGTGGTGGCGAAAGAAAAATAGACGGAGACGCCAAACCTTTCTCTAAGGTCGACTCTTTCTTCGCTGATGCAAAATTCTTTGAAGAGAATGGTACTTCCAGTGAGTTCATGCCAACCACCATCTCTTCAACAGGAAAAGGAGGTAAGCGGGAAAAGAACATCATCAAAGAGGATGAGGCTGCAAGTCCTACTAAAGAAAATGATGTTAAGAAAGATGTAGACAAGGCCAGCAAAACAGATACTCCTGTTGCATCACCCAAGAAGCAAGAGACGCCGCAGAAAACTACACCACCAAAGATTACGATACATCCCAAAATCTCGCCGCAAAGATGGAGAGAGTCCTTTTGCAGAGTGTCTAACACCAAAGATAGAGCCTAAGGATAAAAAATCAAGTCTGGTGTTCAAGCAGGAATGGGTGGCCAAAGTCGTTACACCTCTACCAAGTTCATCTCAAATGAAGATTGTGAGACCTCCTCCGAATGGTTTCGTCTGTTCATCCAGACAATCATCAAGTGAGGAAAATAAGGGGATATTTGATTCCAATGCTTACAAGCTACTTGCGAAGGCTGGATATGACTTTACAAATCCGACTCCTCTCGGCAAAGTTATAGAAGTTGAGCCGTACGGTCTGAACAAAGCGCAACATGAAGCGTTCAAGCAAGATGGGAGCTTCATGGTGACCAGGCCGGCTCGGATATGAGTCTCTGCGCTGTGAAGATTGGTGCTCGTAGAAAAGGGGCTACTACGTCTTCTCGGACATCACAAAGAGAAGAGGTCGAAGAAAATGAAAGAGAGGAAAAGATGCATCCATCTTCAGTCTTCGATCGAATAAGTCCACCTGCAGAGAAGTGTCGCCCTTCTATATTCACAAGGTTAGGGAGACCAAGTGCTTCAGCCAAACACATTTCTGTATTTGCTAGGCTTGGCAATCAAGGAGAAAGTAAAGTCAAAGTGTCAACACCTTCGTTGCGCATAAACAAGAAAGGCGCAATACACGAACGCTTGGGCGGTCCATCAAAAACAGTCTTCAGTCGACTAGGGGCTCCCAAGAAGAATAGTGGCAAGGGTCGTCCTCTCTCAACTTCTGCAACACAAAATGAAGAAGAAGTAAGAGTAAGCGATGACTTGAGAAGCGCAATACCATCTCGCATGAAGCGTATGCAAGTAGTGGATATCATCCAACATGAGCCGCTCAAAGCAAGGAGGCGCGTACTAGTTCTTGCGGCGTGAAAAAAAGAATGCCGAAGAGCTTGTGCCTCAGCTTTTGCCTTCATCCTCACGTCCCTGTGATACAAAGAAATCAAGTGACTTAGAAATTACAACGTCGTCATATCACATCACAGTAGAAGAGATACCTCATGAGAACGAAGAAGTTGAGGCGGATGAAGCCCTTGAAACACTTGAAGACGGGGGGCAATCGACTGTAGATGAACTCAAGGAACTCAACTTGGGAACTATTGAAGATCCTCGGCCCATTTATGTCAGTGCTCTGTTGACTAAGGAAGAAGAAGAGGAGTACTACAAGTTGTTGGTCGAGTACAAAGATGTCTTCGCTTGGAGCTATAAAGAGATGCCTGGACTCAGCCCAAAAATTGCAGTTCATCGTCTAGCAATCAAGAAAGGCACCAATCCCAAAAAGCAACCTCAACGTCGTTTCAGGCCGGAGCTTGTACCTGAAATTGAAAAGGAAGTCAATAAACTTATTGAAGCAGGTTTCATTCGAGAAGTCAAATATTCTACTTGGATAGCAAACATTGTCCCAGTCAGAAAGAAGAATGGACAACTGCGCATATGTGTCGACTTCAGAGACCTTAATGATGCATGCCCGAAGGATGACTTCCCTTTGCCAGTTACAGAGTTGATGATTGACGCAACCACTGGTCATGAAGCCCTCTCATTCATGGATTGTACTGCTGGTTACAATCAAATACATATGGCACCCGAAGATCAAGAAGCAACAGGTTTTCGAACCCCAAAAGGGATCTTCTGCTACACAGTCATGCCGTTTGGATTGAAGAATGCTGGCGCTACGTACCAACGCGCAATGCAAAAGATCTTTGATGACATGCTGCATAAAATAATAGAGTGTTATGTTGATGACGTGGTTGTCAAATCAAAGAAAAGAGAAGACCATATCAAAGACCTTCGAACCGTCTTTGAAAGACTTAGAAAATGTCAACTCAAGATGAATCCACTCAAGTGTGCGTTCGGTGTCACATCTGGGAAGTTCTTGGGGTTTGTGGTTAGGCATAGAGGCATTGAAATTGACCAAACAAAAATTAAAGCCATCAACGAAATGCCGGAACCAAAGACGTTAAAAGAGTTGCGCGGATTGCAAGGACGTTTGGCATACATTCGAAGGTTCATATCTAACCTAGCAGGACGTTGCCAACCATTCAGCCATCTCATGAAAAAGGATGCTCCATTCCAATGGGATGAAAAATGCAAAAATGCTTTTGATAGCATCAAGAAGTACTTGGCGTGCACCAAAGTCTTTGGGGGCACCAATTCCGGAAAGCCACTTGTCCTCTACATCGCAGCACAAGAACGCTCACTGGGGGCAATGTGTGCTCAAGAAATTGAAGACCGTAAAGAGAGAGCACTCTATTACTTGAGTCGTACCTTGGTTGGAGCCGAGTTGAATTACTTGCCCATAGAGAAGATATGTCTTGCTTTGGTGTTCGCCATCCAGAAGTTGAGACACTACATGCATGCGCATACCATACACGTGGTCTCAAAAGCCGATCCAATCAAGTACATACTCTCAAGACCAGTCTTGTCCTGAAGACTTGCGAAATGGGCAATGTTACTTAAGCGGATGACTTGGTGTTCGTGCCTCAAAAGGTCATGTTAAAGGCCAAGCTATCGCCGACTTCTTTGCTGATCATCCAAAGGCCAAAGAGAGTGGGAAATTTCAGATGACCTCCCAGGAGAAGAAATTTTCTATGTGGACGTCCTACCTCCATGGCAAATGTACTTTGACGGTGCTGCAAGGAAGGACGGAGCTGGAGCCGGAGTTGTATTCGTAACTCCACAAAATCATCTCATGCCATACTCCTTTACGCTCACTCAGTTGTGCTCAAATAATATGGCAGAATACCAAGCTCTCATACTCGGCCTCCAAATGGCGATCGAAATAGGTGTTAGAGATATGGACATCTACGACGACTCGAAGCTGGTGGTCAACCAAGTCCTTGGTGAATATGAAGTAAAAAAGGAAGACTTGATTCCCTACCATCAACGGGCATTACAACTGTTGAATCAACTTGAGGACATCCATGTTGGTCATGTGCCAAGGAGTGCCAATAAGTTGGCTGACGCGCTTGCTAATCTTGCAGCCACTTTGGCACTGGGGGCAGAAGAGTCTATGCAAGTCCCAGTCTGCAATCGTTGGGTAGTATCATTGCTTGAAGAAGAGGAAAATGTAGATACAACCAACATGATATGCGTCTACACAGTTGATGAAGATGACTGGCGTCAACCTATCATTGATTTTTTGGACCACCAAAAACTACCCGATGATCCCAGACACAAGGTAGAAATACGTCGACGTGCTCCAAAGTTCATTCACTATAAAGGGACACTCTACAGACGTTCTTTCTCAGGCCAATGGTTGAGGTGTCTAAGCAAGGACGAAGCTACTGAAGCAATGCATGAAGCTCATTCGGCATTTGTGGTGCTCATCAATGGGCCTAAACTTCATGATCGCGTAAAGAGAATGGGGTATTATGCGGCCAACCATGGTACAAGATTGTATGGACTTTGCGAAAAAATGTGAACCCCGTCGGTTCTACGCAAACTTCATACACCAACCGCCGGGCCGTTGCATCCTCATGTTTCTTCATGGCCCTTTGAAGCTTGGGGACTTGATGTTGTGGGACCTCTTACTCCAAAGGCCTCAAATGGACACGAGTATATCCTCGCTGCCACTGACTACTTCTCAAAATGGGCAGAAGCCATCACACTACGGGAAGTGAAGAAAGAAAATGTTGTGGACTTCATTAGAACCCAAATCATCTACAGATATGGTGTACCTCAACGTATCACAACTGACAATGGAAAACAATTTTTCAACCATCTGATGACAAGTCTGGGAGAAAAATTCAAGTTCAAACAATACAAGTCATCCATGTACAATGCCTCTGCAAATGGTTTGGCTGAAGCCTTTAATAAAACTCTTTGCAATTTGTTGAGAAAAGTAGTAGCAAAGTCAAAGCGAGATTGGCATGAAAGAATTGGTGAGGCGTTGTGGGCATATCGTACCTCATACAAAACACCTACTCAGGCAACCCCGTACGCGTTGGTGTATGGAGTGGAGGCCGTGTTGCCTTTGGAGTTGCGGATCCCTTCCTTACGCATTGCTATTCGGAGGGACTCACGATGATGAGAATGACAAATTACGATTAGCAGAGTTGGAAGCTCTCGATGAAAAGAGATTAGAGGCTCAACAAAAGCTCCAGTGCCATCAAGCAAGGTTGTCACGCGCATTCAACAAAAAGGTGCGCCCTCGTTCTTTCCAAGTAGGAGACCTCGTCCTTGCAGTACGAAGACCAATCATCACCTCTCACAAGCCAGTTGGCAAGTTCACCTCTAAGTGGGATGGTCCATACGTGGTACAGGAGGTCTATACAAATGGTGCTTACAAAATCGTGGATGAAGACGGCGTTCGAGTAGGCCCAATCAATGGAAAGTTTTTGAAGCGTTACTATTCTTAAATCCCAACAGTGAAGGCTCCTAAGCAAGAGCGTAAATTGCAAGTCCAAGTTCCTAAGCAAGAGGTTAAACTGCAAAAAAAAAAAAAAAAAAAAAAAAAAAAAAAATCCAAAAAAAAAAAAAAACAAAAAAAAAAAAAAAATCTCCAAAAAAAAAACAAAAACAAAAAAAAAGACTCCAAAAAAAAAATACTCCTTCCTTTATGAACTACGTCGGCTTGATCTTGTGAAATACACTTTGTACTTCACAGGTACGTAGGCAGCTTGGGTGAACATGTAGCTCAAGTGCAGCCACACCTCCAAACAAAAAAAAATTCCCTCCCTTGAACTACGTTGGCTTGATCTTGTAAGTTGTCATCTTGGTAGCTTTGCAAGTACGTAGGCAGTTTGAGCAAACACTTTGTTCAAGTGCAGCCACACCAAAAAAAACAAAAAAAATTACAACAAAATAATTGCTCCTGGCCAGCAAGAGCTTAAACTGTGTACGGCTAAAATTACAGTCAATCATCAACCAAGTTTGTAAAAAACCAAGACCATGTTAATCGGTGATGAGTTCCACTTGAGTTGGGCTTTCACACTCTTTACTTTACGGTTAGCCTTGGATGGCACTTAAAAAAAAAAAGAGGTCACATCGCATACAGGTGATGAAATGGTGTAGTACTTTGGCACATAAAGGCTTGGAACTTCCTTACAATCGACGAGCGGGTTCATTGCATGGTAACTCCAAAGGGAACCCAAGATGACCCATCCAGGAGTAGCTCATACTCTCTTGGAGTCGACGAGTCAGGTCCATTGCAAGTTGCAGCCCTGCTAAAAAAAAGGGACAAATACAAGTTATTAATATAGAGAATATGAGGAAGGCTTTTGCAAGAAGAAGGGACATCAAGTCAAGAAGTGTATTCATCCGGAAGGTCTCCTAGGGAGAGGGTAAGTTGGAGGTGTGATGGAATAATAGTCTTCATCCCGTTGCGATGACCCAAAAATGGGTTCACCCTGACAGGTAATAAGTCTTCATCCCGTCGCGATGACCCAAAAAAGGGTTCACCCTGACAGGTAATAAGTCTTCGCCCTGTCGCGATGACCCAAGATGGGTTTACCCTGACAGCAATAAGTCTTCAAAAGTGTGTCGCGATGACCCGAATGGGTTCACCCTGACACAACCTGTCGCGATGACCCAAAAAAGGGTTCACCCTGACAGGTAATAAGTCTTCGCCCTGTCGCGATGACCCAAGATGGGTTTACCCTGACAGCAATAAGTCTTCAAAAGTGTGTCGCGATGACCCGAATGGGTTCACCCTGACACAACCTGTCGCGATGACCCAAAAATGGGTTCACCCTAACAGGCAATAAGTCTTCAAAACTGTGTCGCGATGACCCGAATGGGTTCACCCTGACACAACTTGTCGTGATGACCCAAAATGGGTTCACCCTAACAAGCAATAAGTCTTCAAAACTGTGCCGCGTGACCCGAATGGGTTCACCCTGACACAACTTGTCGTGATGACCCAAAATGGGTTCACCCTGACAAGTAATAAGTCTTCATCATGTCGCGATGACCCAAAAAATGGGTTCACCCTAACAAGTAATAAATCTTCAACGGTGAACAAATGAAATTGGCTTCCATGATAATATTGATAAATGAAGTCGCTTGGCTAGAAAGACGAAACATGAACCTGCACACAATGCTTCCAACAAACAAAATACGAGACAAGACGGGGCACGAATATGCAGATACCATACAATCACAAGTTTGAGGGTACGCTATTAATAAAATACATATTCAGATGGCGGTACCACCTCGATAGTTCAAGGGGTCCAATCGGACGAAATATAAGTATCCGAACAAGCTCTCCAAATAATGACCTGCAAAAGAAACAGAAGAAAGTAAAGGTGGAGTTGAGACAATTAATTAAGAAAAAAAGCCATGCAACCATCAAGGGTGATAAGAGGAATAATAATATAAAAAAAAAGGGCCATGTTTCCCAAACATGATAAAATTTCCTTCAGCTGGTGCATAGTTCTCACGGGAGTGTGAAACGACGCCATTAACTCTCATATGCCACGCCTTCATTCCTATCCCCGTCGTCATCACTGCTATAGGATATACAATTCGACAATGCTAGCCACGTAATTTGCAGTATCAACGACCCGGTTTTAGGATAAAGAGACGTCGATGGTTTCGTCGCATCAATTTGATTTTCCGGTACAATAAAGTTTCGTCTACCACGATTTATATGCTTTACTCGTTATAAAAGCTCAGTCAATTCACAGCGGAATTTAGCCTTGATCAATTTAGGTTGAAAAAAAAAAAAGAGGAGTTCGAGTGGGATCAAAGTTCAAAAGAAGACTTAGGCGTCAGTAAGGCTGTGAGATGACAAGAGGATGTTGCCGAATCGAAAGACGAGAAGGACGAGATGCACATACCTCAGTGGCTCTTAATTCGTATCGTCGCAAAAGTTGAAAACCCGGAACAAATAGTTATCTGCATTAAGGAATTGAATTCGATCGAAAGTATCGTCAATATGTTGTAAAATTATGCACATACATGGCAAACTAAAGCTACATGACGCATACAAAATAAAGGGTGATTGTTTCGAGACGGTCTTTCTTTGAGGTCGTTGGGGTCAAACGATAACGAAAATCCGAGTTATTCGATGTTTCGGAATCGTGGGACTGCAAATTTTGTGAATATGGGAAGCTTTAGGGTCAAAGATCATTCTCCATGATGTAAAATTGGTCGAAAACAGGGGCTGTCCACGCACTCTGTTTTTCACGAAATCAGGGGACGATGTGGTGCGTATTTCAAATACAAATTTAATGAAATCATGTTCAGAGTGGAAATAAAAAAAAAAAACAGCAAAACCAAGAGCAAGGAAGAAGAAAAGGCAATAAGAACTTACCGAAAGCAGTCGGATTTGTCGCACAATGAAGATGAACGTGACAAATCAAGGTGAAACAATTTTCAGTGTGAGAGTTTTGTCTGCTCGTGTAAAAAAAAAAAAAAAAAAAAGTGAACAAAATTTCAATTCACATGAAAATTGTAGTGCCTATATGGACTTTGTTGGTAATTTGCAAGAAAATTGCTCTCTCTGCTCGTGGAAGAAGTTTCAAAAGAAATAAAATACCGTCAAGAAGAAGATTGCACTGATAACATGTGCTCACAATGGACAGAATTGACGTGTTTCGTGTATATATATAGGTTACCCAACCTAGGTGAAATAGTCTTAGGAAAGTACTACTTTCCTAAACTTACAAGTAGTCGGATAGAGTTTTGGTATCACAAAATAAGCCAATTACTCAATTCGTATCTTTATTGGAAAATTAAACAATATGGCAAGTTTGTGTCACCCGTTAACCCGTGAAGTTACACACTAGCGGATGGCGTGAAAAAAAAAAAGGGTCGCTCGCCAAATCAAAAAAAATGATAGAGTGACGTAAAAAAAAATATAGGTCATCCTTACGACAAGTTTGGGTACCTGATGACTTTCAAGTCAAACAAGAAAAAAAATGTGTGTCATCCGCCAAGTCAGATAATGACAGGGTGACGTCAAAAAATTCCAGAAGCTACTACCCTTACGAAGAGGTCGGGTACGCTACTCGACTTCCAAGTCAAATAAAAATTCACCCGCCAAGTTAGATAATGCCAGGGTGACAAAAAATGGGTTATCCTTACGACAAGTAAGGGCGCTCATCATCGACTTCCAAGTCAAAGCAAAATCGAGACCCCACCACGTCAAGACACCGGGAGGTGCACGTGACAAGGTCCCGAGGGGGCAATTTGTAGGCACGGAAAATTTATTAATGTGCCGAATAAATAAAATAAATTAATTATTTTGGGTTAATACCAAATTTTAACTTAATTTAATTATTTTGTCCCGATTAAATGAAATATGGGCCGATTCGGATTATAAAAGGAGTTGTTCAGATCAATAAACCCAGAAAGAATCAAATTTGGGCCAAGGTTGCTTATAAACCCACAAATGGGCCTGTGACCACCAAAGTCCAACAAGGAGATTTAAAACTCTATAAATAGAGCTCTCCTTATTCATTCAAAGGGTTGAAAAATTCATAATTGCAAAGGAGCCGGAGAGAACAAGGTACAAATTCCTACAAATCCTCTCTGTCAAAATCATTGCAAGCAGTCAACAAGCACATCAAATCGTGCCGCCTGCGTTGAATATTCAATCACAAATTCAAACCTTCAAGAGAGATTCAAGTCATCCCGACCCTCTCAAGAAATCAAATCTACATCGCCTGTAGAGCAATTAAATTTGTCTACACGCGCACCCCTCACGTGTACCCCGTACACGTACCCCTTACGGCATATTAGAATTAGAGGATACATTAGAGATTGTACACGTACTTTTGATATTTATTAATAAAATATAATTGTTTCCTTGTTTTGTATTTCAGTTATCGCAATACAAAATTTGCTGTTACAGTCTTATCACCACGTACATGCTTCAAATAATACTTACATCCGAAAATTATTTATTATATCGATAGAAAAATATTAGATACGATTCAACGGTATGGTCGGTATCTACTCCATGTATTACGAATTACATTTTCATTTCAATTGCTCAATAATCTAAAAAACTATATTCCCTAAATTCGAATTACAAAAGGTTCTTAAAATTTTTTAAGTTCCTTATTACTATTTCAAGAATTTGATCTATCTCTTGTTATATTTATGTCCACGATCCTATATAAAAATAAAAACAGTATTAAAGACTATAAAATAATCTATTCCGGTTTAAAAAAAAACACATAAACTTAAAAATATACGGATTAGAATTTAGAAACCATACAATTTTTTATTTATCTTTTTTCACTTTCGCTTCCTTTTAGTACATGCCTTGATAATAGTTCATATGAAATGAAAAAGAAAAATATATGTTAGAGATGATTATACTCATGAATACAAAAATACAAATTCAAATAGGTTGATTGGAAAAGCATAATAGTAAAATGACACAACAATATACGCTTAATAACAAATTTAAAGAAATATTATAAGATCTCCATTTTTAGATCAACGATCATCTTATAATGGTTAAAAAAGCATAAACCACTTAAAAAAGTAAAGTAAATTTTATAGAAAAATAATCAAAAGGTGGGAGTTGGAGAAAACTTAAATTGGAAGAGGAAATGACATAATTAAAATGATTAATTACTGTCACGATAGTTCAAAAAGTAAATTGTGAAATTTTAAAGATTTTACATTCAATTATTTGTACTTATTTATTTACCATTAATTATGAGAGTAGTTTCTTTTTTTTTTCTTTTTTTATAGGAAATTATGAGAGTAAGTTTTATGTATTATTCCTGTTTTGACAAAAAAAAAACACATAAACTTAAAAACATACGATACGAAGTAGAATTTAGAAATCATACTATTTAATATTTACCCGAAGGTTAACTTTCGCTTTCTTTTATTACATGCCTTGATATTAGTTCATATAAAATGAAAAAGAAAAATATATGTTAGAGATAATTATACTCGTGAATACAAAAATATAAATTCAAATAGGTTGATCAGGAAAGTATAATAGTAAAATGACACCACAATATACGTTTAATAACAAATTAAAAGAAATATTATAAGACTTCTATTTTGAGATCAACAATCTTCCATTACTTATCAGTTTCTACATTAAAAGAAATATTATAAGACTTCTATTTTGAGATCAACAATCATCCATTACTTATCATTTTATATCTTACATTTTTTTACCTATAATTTTACCTCAGTTTCGTGCCTTTTGTATTTCTTTCCTCTTCAGATTACCTACGTGATGGTTTGTCTTATCTACATTCACATACGTTTCATGGTGCTTTAAAGTTATATAAAAAATACACCGACTAAAAGATAAAACATCAACCTGGCAAAAACTTGACAAACGAATCAAAACATTGTCACATGTATGTCACTTAAATTAAACCAAATGGAAAACATGAATTCAAATATAAAGCCAACGATTCATAAAACCAACAACATAACAAATTATAATATACTTCCTCCGTTCTAAAATAATTGACGTTTTCAATTTACGAGGCGAGCCATTGAATTCAATTTATACAAAAATATATTGGTCGAAAAATTATAAAAATTACACCATAAAATTCCTTACGAATAGAGCTTTAATATGAGTATATATTTCAACATATTTAGTTATATATTTTGAGAGATATTGAAGAGAGAAGTGGGTGTCTCGAAAAGTGAGAATGACAATTAAAAAAAAACAGAGGGAGTACTTCATTGGACACAACAACAACAACAACGACGACGACAACAACAACAACAACAATACACAACAATAATACTCGACAATAATACTCAATATAATCAAATAAATAAATTAAACCATAAAATACAATCCACAACTTAGAAACTCATGACAAATGAGCATATTTTAAATAAATAAAGTGAATAGAAACTATTGTAAGCATTGTAGGTTTTATAGTCATTACACAACCATAAATTCCCATATTTTAATTTATTTTGTGGTATTATTAAATTAGATAATTGACTGCCGATGACCTCAACAGATGAATTTAATAGGACAAAATGTTAATGAAAATTATGGGTGTTAAGTAATATAAGGAGTTTTAATAAAATTATTAACATATTATATTACAAAAATTAATTAAATAGGAAATACTTTTAATTAATTTGGTGTGTGTTAAGTATTATGAAGAGTTTTAGTGAATTTACTACCATGTTATTAAAAAAAATTAAATAGGAAAATGTTATTAATGGTGGATGTTCAGTAATATGAAGAGGTTTACTTAATTTATTAACAGGTTTTATTATAAAAAAATTTAAAAACATTGAACTAAATAGAAAAATGTTAATAATGGTGAGTGTTTAATAATATGAAGAGGTTTAATTAATTCCTTGACATGTTTTATTACAAAAATTTCAATTTTAATTATAAATTATGAAATTTATGAACATGTTTTATTACAAAAATTTCAATTAAAATGTCAATATTAATTATAAATTATGAAATTTTATGTAAATTTGTAAGAGTTATATAAATTTTGAAAGACAATATATTTCTTATACAAAATTAATTTAAGAATAATGATAATATTATTTCATATTAAAGTATAAGTGAATTAAATTAATTTATAGATAAATTATTTAAATTAATGTCATGTAATAATAAATTGATAATGCATGTCACATTAATTCGTCATGTCACATTAAAAATATGCAACATCACATTTAAATATGCCACGTCACATTAAATTTTAATCTAGGTGGCTTTTTGGATCCTACGTGGCTTTGTTTAGGTGGCGTTTATTTGTCATTTTAGGGCAGCCTTTTAATTATATTTTATAGATAGTTTATAAGAGAGAAACCAAAATAATTAAAAGATGAGTTGTGACAGTCCAGTACAGTATGTGTAGTTTCAGCAATTTTTGTAACATAAACATCATCTGAATCAACTTTAACATTTTATTTAATTTACAATATCTATTTGATTAGGGCATGTTCCTCGGATGTTGATCAATTGGTTGGGTTAGAGTATCCGCAAAGGTGAGACTCCTTATATTTTCTTTTTACTTCTATTATTCGTCCACCTCATTTTTCACTAACTTTTTCATTTGCCCTCCCTAATTTATATTTACATCTATGCAATAATGGGGATGTCCAACAATATTAGTTTACACCCAAAAATTTGGGAGCCTCCCCAAAAGCAACTCAAAACACATTGCTTTTTCTTTGGAGACCTTCCCTACAAATAGAGGAGCCCCATTTGTTGGGAGGGTGTGTGCAATAATGGGGTTCCCCATTTGAGGAGAGAGAGGACATATGAGGAGGTTAATTTCCCACCTTTGCAGATGCTCTTACTCATGAATTTGTTGAATGTGTTTCCACATGGGTGTCATAAATTACTAGACTCATTGAAAGTATGTTTTTAAAAAAACTACATGCTATTAGTATATTAATCAAAATAACAACTAAAGTACAACATATAGTTTTGAAAATAAACCAAAATTGTCAAAGAAATAAGGTATTAACTAACTAACTTTTATTTATTTCAAGATTATATCTTTTTAAATGGATCAACTAATTGCTCAGACAAGTCTTAACAATACGATAAAATAATAAAGCTAAAACAGATAAACCCGTGAATTTCACGGGTCACAAACTTAATTAATATTTTAATTGTTTGTTGACAACTTGACATATTTACGAACTTGAAAGAACATTGCCATTGCTAGATTATTTTTTATAATTGGAATGTCCTTTTTAGTAACACGATCATGTTGTAGCAAATTATAAACTCGAAACAACGTTTACCATTGTCTCTTAGAGCATTCGCAAAGGAGAGGCTCCCCATTTCTTCTCTTTCCTTTTCTTATTCGTCCACCTCATTCTCCACTAACTTTTTTATTTACCCTTCCCATTTCATAATTACATTTATGCAACAATGAGGTTCCCCAATTCACACACAAAATTTTGGGAACCTCCCCAAAAGTTACACAAATTACTCTACTTTTTTTTTAGGGACCTCCCCTAAAAACAGTGGAGCCCCATTTTATGGGGAGGTTGGTGCAACAATGGGGTTGCTCATTTGAGGAAAGAGAAGGCAAATGGAGAGGTGATTTCTCTCATTTGCGAATGCTCTTATAGCTTATATACTCGTAGAAGATACCTTTCACTCTCATTGAATCAACCTATAGGCATAAATACTTTATAATGCGTCATAAATTTTAGCTACTTGTATCAAGTAATGTTATGTATAAATATTCAGAGACTATTTTAAATATGTCCGATAATTTTCACATTTCTTATCTATAGTAAATTTTTGTATCATTTTAAACCGCGAAAGTAGTAATTGACCCCTATAACTTTGCCTAATCGTGAGATTAAGCCCCTTAAATTTTAATTAGAGTGATTAAGCCCTTTAACTTAGATACAAAGTGAAATCAACCCCTACCCAAAATCTCATGAGAAATTGATATCTCATACCACAAATACAAATATTTAACATACTACATAATCAAATTACGGAAAATAATACAAATAACAGAATTATAATATTCTTTAAAAAAAATCATATTTTGGAGAAAATGCTAAAAATTTAGAAAATAAAATGAAAATTCTAAAACCTCTGAAAAAAACTCTGTGTATATATTTTGCATGTTATTTATGTTTTATACCGTCAACTTTTTTTTTTAATATATATTTTTCATAGAAAGATCGTTATTTTGTTTTTCCAAAATAGTCGAACAAAAAAAGAAACACTTTTGTAGTCGAAATAAAGTTTATTATAAGGGGTTTTCGAGTTTTGGCAAATTTAATTATTCCTGTTTTTTTTTTTTTTTTTTTTTTACAATTTTTGAGAATTGCTAAAAAATTTAGAAGAAAAACTCATTATTTACAAAAGAAAGACATTTTTTAAGAATTAGTTTTTTTTTATAAAAAATTATATGTTGTGAATTAGTTTCAAATATATATTTTTACATTATTTATTAATTTTTTTTCGAAACTATCAATTTTAAATTAAAAAAAAAAATATATTTCCTAAAATTTGATTATATTTTTGGTTAAGTATTTGTTTTGTAGTATGAGATATTCAATTTCTCATTATATTTTGGATAAGGGGTTGGATTACACCTTTTGTCAAACTAATGGGGCTTAAGAGCATCCGCAAAGGTGAGGCTCCCCATATCTTCTCTTTCTTTTTCTTATTCGTCCACCTCATTTTCCACTAACTTTTCCATTTACCCTTCCCATTTCATAATTACATTTATGCAACAATGGGGTTCCCCAATTCACACACAAAAATTTGGGAACCTCCCCAAAAGTAACACAAATTGCCTTACTTTTTTTTGGGGAGCTCCTCTAAAACCAGTGGAACCTCAAATGTTGGGGAGCTTTGTGCAACAATGAGGAGCCCCATATGAGGAGAGAGAGGACATATGGGAAGGCACCTCCCCACCTTTGCGGATGCTCTAAGTACTCCTGTAACGACAAATTTTGTATGGCGATAACTGAAATACAAAACAAGGAAACAAAATGAGTTTTTATTAATATCAGAAAAGTTCGTGTACAATCTCTAATAATCCTCTGATTCTAACTAAACAAATAGGGTACGCGTGCACGATCCACGTAAGGGGTGCGCGTGCGTTTTGCGGGGGGTGCACGTGTAGAGGGTGTATGCACTCTACGCGCGACGTTGACTTGTATTCTTGAGAGGGTCGTACGACTTGAGTCTCTCTTGAATGTTTGAATGTTTGAATATTCGAGTTTGAATGTTTGAATATTCGAGTTTGAATGTTTGAGCTTTCTTGCGCAGGCGGCACAAATTTGTTGTGCTTGTTGACTGCCTACGTTGAATTTCACGAGATTTTCAGAGAGAATTCCAGAGCTTTTCTTTTCTTCGAGTTTTTCTATCTTCGAAATGAATGAACTTCGCTCTATTTATAGAAAAAGTTCGGGCTTTCTTGGGCTTAGGGTTGCGGGCCCATTTCTCGGCCCGTTTGCAATTTTAGCCCAATTTGACTTCTGTTTGGACCCGAATAATTCAAAATGACCCAAATTTGATTTAAAAGGGACAAAAATAATTAAATTGAGTAATTTATTTATTATTAACTCAAATTAATTAATTTCTGTATTTTCGACATTTAAATAAAATTTTAATGCCTACAAATTGCCCCCTCGAGACTTTGTCATGCCCACTTTCGAAGTGTTTCAGCGTGGCAGGGTCTCGACACATTCTTTTTGTAACACCCCGGTTTATAAAAGAAGTCCTCGTCAAGACATTCTCTAATAAAACGGACTGTTACCATCTCGGTTTCCCGAGGTAGTGAATAACAAATTAAACTCCCAGGCAATTTATGTAATATTTTAACTTAATTATTACAAATACTCTTTTCAACCCGAATTACAAGAACTGACATAAATAAAAGTGAAAGTCTTCTAGATGATGATCTAGCCACTAAGTCGTCTGATCCAATGTCTCACGCCCATCAAGCTCCCATCCTATCTCTTAAACCTGTCAAGTCTGCTCCCCATAAAACGGATCATCACAGGTGTTCACGAATACACAGGGTCAACCACGAGGTTGAGTAGGGAAAACAAAATAAGTACGACAACAAAATACATAACTCCATTTCCAATAAGTCACATCCTCCACCTCTCCATATCGCAGACCCTGAATAATCTCCACACCGTATCACATACCCTGAATAATCTCCACACTGTATCACATACCCTGAATAATCTCCACACCGTATCACATACCCTGAATAATCTCCACACCGTATCACATACCCTGAATAATCTCCGCACCGTATCACATACCCTGAATAATCTCCACACCGTATCACATACCCTGAATAATCTCCACACTGTATCACATACCCTGAATAATCTCCGCACCGTATCACATACCCTGAATAATCTCCACACCGTATCACATACCCTGAATAATCTCCACACTGTATCACATACCCTGAATAATCAATGATATCATACTCAATACGATCATCCTCCAACTCCAATGCATATGAATGCTCAAGATAAATTGATGCAACACAATATATATAAATCAATGAACTGATGAATCATAAAAATCATGCCAGTTACCCGATGTTGTGATACCATACTCAATACGATCAAATCAGTCAATCACCTTTCCGAATATAAATGATAACGTAAAGCAACAACCAGGAATCAAGTCAACACAATCCAACAATGACGATAATAGGACAAGTGTATTTCCCTACCTCAAAGTGCCAGCAATTCCAATTAAGCAGTTAAGCAGTCCAAAAAGTAAAGCAATGAATTGATTATCGATCCTTCACGAATCCGCCACCTAAAACAATTATAATATTTATAATTACTAACTACTAAATATGGAGATCTCTCAATTAGAAGTCTTCCCGAAATACAATCCCGACACCAAACTTATGCCCAATTGATAACTAAAATAACCCAATTAGTATTTGACCCAACTTCCCAAAATAGGAGGTTACTAAAGTAGAATTTCTTAGAATGGAAACTTTCCCGATAAAGTAGCCTTTTCTTTTTAACAAACCCGTCTCAAAATCCCATTTCTAGTTAATTAATTATTATTTTATTTTAATTAACTCGGAACTTAAACCAACCCGATAATTTAAACGAATTATACGATTTTAAGAAAAACCCGAATCAAACATAAACAACTCAAACATTCCGACTCAAAATATGTCTTTAATTATTTAAATACTCGGGAATTAGATTAAATAACTAATTTAATGAATTAAATGATTTAAGGAAACCCGAATCGAACAACAACTTAAACAACCCGACTTAAACCCGTCTTCAATTATTTAATCAACTCGGGACTTAAATTAATTAGATAAGCATACGACCCACTAACGAATTATAACGATAAAATATGAAAACCCGATTCAACAACGTCATTCCCTTCGCACTCGCCCAACACCTCACGCACCGCCTGAAAACACCACGACAACCACCGGCCATGGTCCCCACTTCAACCCCACCACCGACCACCAACCCCACCCTGGTCGATTGCCACGAGTCGAAACCAGGGTAGTCATCTGACCGGGTTCACCACCGAGCCTCACCAACGCCCCATTTACGCGATTCACCACCACCGCAACCAACATCAATCCTCCGCCAAACAACCACGACCTTACTCGCCGTCGAACGGTGTACCCAAACAAGTGGTGCCACCTTGTCGACCTCCCCCTAGTCGACGGTGGCCCCACCCCGACCTAGCCATCTAAAACTCCCCGAAACCCATGTATAACCCGTGTGTCTACCCCACGTCGATGCTTTGCCAAATACACCACCATCACCACCTACAACCACCCTAACCACCACCAATACGCTCTACCCTGACCACCCATTTCCTCTACCCCATCAACCACCACTACCCTCACCTCTAAAAGACATGAAACACCAACCAAAGACCCGACATTAACTAATGAAAACAGAGAAGGGAGGTAGAGTCCTTACCTTTCCGTCACCACCACGGTCCACCGTAGCCACCCAGAATGTCGACCAACACCCCTAGCTCTTCCCCGCAGAAGACGGTCATCACCCACGGCCTCTCACTATCTCTCTATGCGTGAATGATGGTGTGTAAATATGGAAGAAAATGGGTAGGGATGTCGGGTTAAAAGGAAGAAGAGGAGCAAGGGAGTATGGCTTGCATTGTTGTTGGTGTAGGCGTGGAGTATGGAGTATGGGTAGTCTAGGTTTGATAAAAATAATCAAGCATGCTTTACACTCCCAAAGACACGGTCCCCTTAATTATTTTGGGTCCGGTGTTTAATTTTTTAGTTTACCTTTCGAATCCTTATAAACCCGTCTTAATTAACTTAGCTCGATAACTTAACATAATTCTCGACTAACAATTAACCCGACATAACTAGCAATATAAATGTATAATAATTAATATAAAATAATATCCGTTTAATTAATTTTATTATATAAAAATACGGGGTATTACAGTCTTCCCCCCTTAAAATGAACTTCGTCCCGAAGTTCGCTCCCATACTCAACCTCAAAAGGGTATTGTATATCGTTCCAACAGACGTCACGCATTTCTAACTCGGTTAACACACTCTTTTGACACATCAATTAATCATAACAAATACGGAATGTTACATTCTGCCCTCCTAAAAATAAACTTCGTCCCGAAGTTTGACTCGTCTTTTCTTAACCCAACTAACTGCAACTAATAACTACCTGAGAACTCAAATGTATAACAACTAAATACTCATCTGAGAGCACCATCATCCTCCATCTAAATTCCGATCTCAAACTCAACATAAACTCATTAACCATGGTCGCACTGGACCGTAAACATAACTCGGCACAAAGGCCCCACAACTCATAACTCAATACCAATAGTTTAATCACAAACATATCTCCCGTAATCATCACTCGGCTCATAGGCCACTCATAACTCATTACCAGCAGTTTAATCACACTCTCCTTTTACACATCAATTAACTAACAGAAGTAGTAACAAAACATATAGAACTCATTTGCATACGTACCCCACAACTAAACGTCAACTTGATCGACTATCACCTACAAACAAGTGCAAATTAAGCATCAAGATTTTACAATCCTCCCCAACTAGAAACATGGTTACGTCCTCGTAACCTTCATTATTATAACAATGGTCTCAACTCTCGCTAACAACTTAAAAAGGATAAAAGGTTCCCAACTCACGTTCCAGATAACTAGTTCTTACCAAAGACAATCGATATACAACTCTTTCAAGGATGCTACCGTTACCAGTAAAAAAAATCATTAGTAATTATTCATCTCACCAATCATTGTAATTTCATACTTTAGAATATAAGGGATCAATCATCATAAGGAAAGAATTAGGGTCAACACTTTGGTAAATCGATCTTATTAAAATTTATACCCTAATAGGTCCAATCTAACTTTCCTTTACACAATCGTACAAATTCAGGTCAAGACACAGAATCACCGATAACAAATGAAGACAACCAGTTTTCGATTTTATCATCCTGAATTATTTTCAATCCTCATAACAATTAGGTTCGGTATTTATTCATGTATGACGAGTGCACATTGATTTGCGAATTTTACAACTTATTGGTCGAGTCGAACAGCCATATTGGAAAGTTAACGTACAAGACTATTATACACCAAAATTTCGTTCTTGGTTTTACATATATTTTGACTGTACCCAACACCATGGCATAAAAGATTAAATGTATTTAACTAAACCAGTTTTACAATTATCCCTTGCATATCATACTAATATCAACATACCTTGCTAACACATAACTCACTTAATCACCACATAACACTTCCCGTTTTAACATTCGTGTCCAACCACAACCCACCAATGCGCTATGTGAACGAACAACATGACTAACTTGACCCACCACTTGTGACTCCGTTCTAATTTCATTACTCCAGACTTAGCAACTATCATGAAACCATTCAACCAGACACTAGCTGGAAATCTCCTTCCGAATTTATACTCACACGACAAAATTTAGTTTCATTTTCAAAACCTTTACTTTCATATTGGACGGTGATTAAATTCTTAATATACTTCTTATAACATAGCCATCTATAGAATTCCTTTACAACTTACTACGAGACTCGAACTCAGGTAACTTAATTCAATTCCTTCCAACAAAACAAGCTTAGGTGCCGACTCATATATCATAATTTACAGGTTCATCTTATTCATTTTAATCCTATCTTTACTAATGAACGGCTATCACCTCAACATCAGGGTTTTAGTTGTGCTTCCTTACTCAGTTATATTCACGGCTCAATTAAACGTACTTTAACGACTATCCTTTAAACCAACGTGTATCATGTGAATCATCAAAGGGTTATCCCATTATAATATTGCCAACATAGTTATCATAAACAATCTTTATTAGAATATAATTGATAGTGATGACTCGAGAATCTAGATATACCAATCGTCGTATTATATCAAACAATTTCCTTTATATCATGCTCCTACAATTGCAAGAATCCCTTTAGTATTTTATGACGATATAGTGATGAACATATCCATTAAGAATTAACAACACTGTTTATTATCATGTTATAGGTGTAGTTCCACTGAAATAGATTAATGCAATGTAAGTAATAAACATACTTTAGGCACACTGGCTCGCATAAAAAGGCATTAGAACTCAGATGACATCCTACACGTGTGAACATTTAGACACGATCATTACTACCATCCATGTGTAAACATTTAAACATAATTATTATCATATTCATGCGAGTATATTAGAACGATCAATTGACTTTTAGCGCCATTGGCTTTACTACGATATGACACTGTAGTTTATATTTATATATTCGACCACTATGTAATTATGATGAACACACCAGAGATATTACAACATACTCAACATATATAAAACATGTAACAACTGGACTCGTATAAAATATTTCACCCTCGATTACGAATCAAATTAATTTATTCAATTTACTCATACCATCACGCTAACAATTTATCAACCACACTTCAATTTTTATCACTGGTTGAGATACGTAACTACTGAACATGCCTGCTACTATCATAATATAAGGACATTATAAATTCATATTATTAAAGCTCGTGAATTAATCAACCACTGTATGTAGACTCAACCTAGAACACACATTTTCCAGGTCATGCTTCACGTTGTAACTTTCAAAGATCACTGATAAATAACCGTTCGATTAAAACTTGATTCATATTACTTTTACAAAACATGGAGAGTTAAAATCACAGGGAAAAGAATTAGGTTCAAAGCACAAGAATACCATTTTTAAAGGATTTTACAACTCAGTTGGTCCAAATAAACATGTGGCAGCAATTGGTCTAAAATTTGGGTCAGTTTGCAAAACTTATTATTTAATATAGAGACATCAAGAATTTTTGTGACTTATCAATTTGAACACATATGTGAATTTTACGACCGATGGAGTTGGAATTATGCAAAAATTATTAATACCATTTAAATGAGGATTTTCACAAAATCGTTGGACAAAACATCACTGCGCAGAAACTTCCTAACCACAGTTCACTAAATTATTTATTATTCATAATCCGTATATCGTGAAACCAACGTCAAATGATCACTAACTCACGAGGCTATTTCTCATAAAATTTTCATCGATAGGCAATAAACAGAAAGAAATGGTAGTAAGGTCAATTAAAGGGTAACACCAACCAGAACGAGTTTTATCACTAAGTTATTCATTTTATATGTTCCAACTCTTACAACCATACTGTCGATACTAACCCATCGTAACTTAAATCTCACATTGTGCTTTCGTAAACATATATCCCGTAGAATCCCTTCGCATCTCGAACTACTCTTTACCTCTACATTACGATTGCTATGACTAAAACAGGCAATTCAATAGCGTTTCTTATTACTATCACATTATTATACTAGCATGGCTTCGGGATCACACAACCGCATATTACTTAGTCACATTAGTACTATCAGCACATCATTCAACATCCACCTAGGTAATTATCATCGACTCGTAATTATTTTCATGCTCACGACTAGCACAACACTTCATTGATTATTAACCTGAACTCGAAATTTATTTCTCATTTCCCAACATTATATGATCACGTCATCATTCATACAAAATACTTACCGTAGCGTTGTCCTGCGGAATGGTTAGAATATATGGGTTTCAAAGTATATATCAACTCGATTATGCAATAATCAATGCATCAATCAATTAACACTTAGGCAACGATATAGGCATTTCAGGTTCAATCTTAGGCAACTTCTCTACCCTTTCTCTCATATACCCTCAAGGTTTGTCCGAGTCAAACTGAGAGGGCCACTGGTTCGGTGTGAGGGGGCCCCTAACTCAAACCTTACCTCAGTGTGCTCCTAACAGTTCTATCCCGGTGTTCATTTTAATTAGACACATCCTAGGTTCATTGGGTTCATTGGTTTAGGCCTGAGGATCGTTCGCTCTGATACCACTTTGTAACACCCCGGTTTATAAAAGAAGTCCTCGTCAAGACATTCTCTAATAAAACGGATCGTTACCATCTCTCGGTTTCCCGAGGTAGTGAATAACAAATTAAACTCCCAGGCAATTTATGTAATATTTTAACTTAATTATTACAAATACTCTTTTCAACCCGAATTACAAGAACTGACATAAATAAAAGTGAAAGTCTTCTAGATGATGATCTAGCCACTAAGTCGTCTGATCCAATGTCTCACGCCCATCAAGCTCCCATCCTATCTCTTAAACTCACAAGTCTGCTCCCCATAAAACGGATCATCACAGGTGTTCACGAATACACAGGGTCAACCACGAGGTTGAGTAGGGAAAACAAAATAAGTACGACAACAAAATACATAACTCCATTTCCAATAAGTCACATCCTCCACCTCTCCATATCGCAGACCCTAAATAATCTCCACACCGTATCACATACCCTGAATAATCTCCACACCGTATCACATACCCCGAATAATCTCCACACCGTATCACATACCCCGAATAATCTCCACACCGTATCACATACCTGAATAATCTCCGCACCGTATCACATACCCCTGAATAATCTCCACACCGTATCACATACCCCGAATAATCTCCACACCGTATCACATACCACGAATAATCTCCGCACCGTATCACATACCCTGAATAATCTCCACACCGTATCACATACCCTGAATAATCTCCACACTGTATCACATACCCTGAATAATCAATGATATCATACTCAATACGATCATCCTCCAACTCCAATGCATATGAATGCTCAAGATAAATTGATGCAACACAATATATATAAATCAATGAACCGATGAATCATAAAAATCATGCCGGTTACCCGATGTTGTGATACCATACTCAATACGATCAAATCAGTCAATCACCTTTCCGAATATAAATGATAACGTAAAGCAACAACCAGGAATCAAGTCAACACAATCCAACAATGACGATAATAGGACAAGTGTATTTCCCTACCTCAAAGTGCCAAAGAATTCCAATTAAGCGATTAAGCGATCCAGAAAAGTAAAGCAATGAATTGATTATCGATCCTTCACGAATCCGCCACCTAAAACAATTATAATATTTATAATTACTAACTACTAAATATGGAGATCTCTCAATTAGAAGTCTTCCCGAAATACAATCCCGACACCAAACTTATGCCCAATTGATAACTAAAATAACCCAATTAGTATTTGACCCAACTTCCCAAAATAGGAGGTTACTAAAGTAGAATTTCTTAGAATGGAAACTTTCCCGATAAAGTAGCCTTTTCTTTTTAACAAACCCGTCTCAAAATCCCATTTCTAGTTAATTAATTATTATTTTATTTTAATTAACTCGGAACTTAAACCAACCCGATAATTTAAACGAATTATACGATTTTAAGAAAAACCCGAATCAAACATAAACAACTCAAACATTCCGACTCAAAATATGTCTTTAATTATTTAAATACTCGGGAATTAGATTAAATAACTAATTTAATGAATTAAATGATTTAAGGAAACCCGAATCGAACAACAACTTAAACAACCCGACTTAAACCCGTCTTCAATTATTTAATCAACTCGGGACTTAAATTAATTAGATAAGCATACGACCCACTAACGAATTATAACGATAAAATATGAAAACCCGATTCAACAACGTCATTCCCTTCGCACTCGCCCAACACCTCACGCACCGCCTGAAAACACCACGACAACCACCGGCCATGGTCCCCACTTCAACCCCACCACCGACCACCAACCCCACCCTGGTCGACTGCCGCCGGCGAGTCGAACCAGGGTAGTCATCTGACCGGGTTCACCACCGAGCCTCACCAACGCCCCATTTACGCGATTCACCACCACCGCAACCAACATCAATCCTCTGCCAAACAACCACGACCTTACTCGCCGTCGAACAGTGTACCCAGAAACAGTGGTGCCACCTTGTCGACCTCCCCCTAGTCGACGGTGGCCCCACCCCGACCTAGCCATCTAAAACTCCCCTGAAACCCATGTATAACCCGTGTGTCTACCCCCTGTCGATGCTGCCAAATACAGCCACCATCACCACCTACAACCACCCTAACCACCACCAATACGCTCTACCCTGACCACCCATTTCCTCTACCCCATCAACCACCACTACCCTCACCTCTAAAAGACATGAAACACCAACCAAAGACCCGACATTAACTAATGAAAACAGAGAAGGGAGGTAGAGTCCTTACCTTTCCGTCACCACCACGGTCACTGTAGCCACCCAGGAATGTCGACCAACACCCCTAGCTCTTCCCCGCAGCACGGTCATCACCCACGGCCTCTCACTATCTCTCTATGCGTGAATGATGGTGTGTAAATATGGAAGAAAATGGGTAGGGATGTCGGGTTAAAAGGAAGAAGAGGAGCAAGGGAGTATGGCTTGCATTGTTGTTGGTGTAGGCGTGGAGTATGGAGTATGGGTAGTCTAGGTTTGATAAAAATAATCAAGCATGCTTTACACTCCCAAAGACACGGTCCCCTTAATTATTTTGGGTCCGGTGTTTAATTTTTTAGTTTACCTTTCGAATCCTTATAAACCCGTCTTAATTAACTTAGCTCGATAACTTAACATAATTCTCGACTAACAATTAACCCGACATAACTAGCAATATAAATGTATAATAATTAATATAAAATAATATCCGTTTAATTAATTTTATTATATAAAAATACGGGGTATTACACTTTTGGCTTGACTTGGAAGTCAACGGGCACCCATTATGTTGCATCGATGGCATTTTTTTTTTTTGGCCATCCTGTCATTATCTGACTTGGCGGATGGTTGGCGACTCCTCTCGATATTTATATCACCCTGGTCATTTTGTAACCTTGACGGACGATACTTGAGTCTATGTCACCCTGGCCATTTTGTAACCTTGACGGATAACATTTTTATGTCACCCTGGCCATTTTGTAACCTTGACGGATAACATTTGAATTTTACATCACTTTTGTAAATTTGTAACTTGGACGATCAACATTCTTGGGTAGAAAATTTTTACTTGGCACCTCTAAAACCAACCTATCAAATTGCTTTTAGCTTTCTTCTTTTCTAAGGTTATTGTGAAACTTGATAAAAACACAATTTGTTTTACCGACATTAGCAATACTAGTAAATTCTTGAAGGCAAATGTTACTGGCTCTCTCCAAAGGTGGAACCGCCAAGACTTTCTTGAAGTACAAGTATTTATTTTTTTAATCATAAACTCCATCTATATATATAGCCCTCAAGCAATGCATATTTAGAGTACTTCTCATATTACCGTCTTTGAAGCTAAACAAATAAAGATTGTCTTATTTCTCTTCAAGTTCCTAAACACTTGTTGCAACAGGTAATGATACACTCAGGCGCATACCATTTAGAGTACTTCTCATAATCATTTTTTTTTTTTAAATTTGATGATGATTGTCTTGTTTCAAAATTGATCTTGATGACGATTACCTTCCTTGCACTCCCTTATATGAAGACAACGATTTACATAGTAGATGAAGCTTAGTTTTGATAGCATGCAGCCCAACTTCGTCTTGCCTTCTTCATTCATTTCATTCATTGTCATTTCAACCTTGTTATCATATAGAAATTAACATTTAAATGACTTTGCTGATTATGTGTATCTCGTTTTTTTTTTTTTACCACAATTACCATAAATAGCTTTGTCATTTTGTTACACCGAATTTGCATGGTCTTTGTTCCATTGCGTCCGGACCGTAATCATTCTTCCGTTTCCATAATTGGTTTGAACTCGTTATTTTGGTAGCTGATCAGAAAGCACGACTTCAATATGGTCAAGTAGCTAATCGTTTTTTTTTTTAACCTCTACATTGGCAGGTGGAGGTAGGATATACTTCTTCAACAATTTAGTTCTCGGAATTAAAAAGAATGGGGTGCATCTGACCCGCTGCCAGGAACACCTCGCAAGACCGTTTATGTACTGGTTTGAAATTGACGCAAACCTGTTCTCATTTTCATATCCCTGCTCGTAGGAATCGGCTTCGAATTGTTAGGACCTGCCGCCCTCTCAAAGAGAACAACAAGGGTATATAGCCTTCTTTACGTGCTTCCTTTCTTTTCGCTTTTTTGATAAATTTATTGTCTTTCAGCACTTTAGCTTGGTTATTCATGTCAGTGTGTGCTACTGGTCTTGCTTGTATTTGTGAACACAAATTTTATATCCTTGAACCAATAGAATGAAAATCTCATAACCAACCTATATACATGCCTACAAACTTTGTTGTTAACTAGTCGGTCCTTGCACTTTTAAGGATGACAGAGTTTTGTATTGAAATCCCGACTCAGTTTTTTTTATGACAAAGTTTTGTATTGAAATCCTGACTCGGTTTTTTTTTTTTATTACTCGATGTTTAACCAAGAAATATTTTTCGTTTTTGATCTTGAGCACTCGATTCATGCCAAACACTTCGACTTTGATAGTATACTTGCACTTTTGCAGTGGTCAATTTTTGTTTGTCTATGAATTTTTTTATATTATAATTCAAACACCTCTCTTAAAGATGTTGTCCTGATGGGTTTATGCCCACACTTGATTTTATGGTCACTTGGTTTGCTAGTTGAGTTTATTTGGCTACCTTGCTTTTCGCTCTATAGTTGTAGCAGTGTACATTTTTGGTTTAATGCACATCCCTTTATTTTCTTTTCACTTGGTTTATGAAGAATAAGAGGTAGCATTGTTTGTAACCTCTTTTCTTATGTCCATCTATTTTTGTTCTCTTCGTCAGTTTCCTTATACTTGACTTGACTGAACCTTTTTTTTTTTTTTTTTTTTTTTTGAAACAGGTATATATCTCAACATGGCGCACTTTGTTGAACGTCTCAAGGGTGATCGTAAGTACTTATGTATTAACAATGGCGACCATGGTGAAGAGTCCGAGACCAGCCTTCCTGTTTACAAATCATTATTGCGTGTTCAGCGTGAACTGGTTAATACCATTACCCCGGCGGATTTTCAAGAAAACATGTCAATTCCTGCTAGGCCGAGCGCGTATGGGACTCGTGGTCATACTCTTATCAGTACTTTACCTACACAACCTATGCAAGATGAAATATTTCCACTTTTGGGGCGTAGAATTATTTCCGGAGATACCAGATGGGGTTGTCGCGTTATTCAAATTCCCGGAGAATCAAGTTACATCGGAGGATATTGGGAATGGACCGAAGATGTTCTTGCTAGATACGGAGCCGTCCTAAAAAATTGTTCAATTTATGATGCGGTGTATGCTTCATTATATTCTTATGTCCGAGAGCCTTGTATTTTGCGTGCATTCCTAGAAGCTTGGTGTTCCACTACCAACACACTTCATACTATGTTCGGAGAATTTTCAATTTCACTATGGGATCTCCATCGTCTCAGCGGTTTGCCTATCCTTGGATCAATTTATGATGAAGCAGTTCCTAGTTTTGACAATTTACATGCTCTCGATGCTCAAGGTGTTCGGGTAATCCCCCGAGCATGTCATTTCCTACTGGTTGTTTATCATCGTCTTAAAATGCAGTCTGGTGGAAAAGGTGTCACTTCACAGCAATGGATTGAGTTTTGGTGCAAGAGGTCTCATGTATATAAAATGCCTCCGAAACGACGACGAGAGAGCAAGAATCCTCCTAAATTCACGGAAACCCTTCGGAAAAATTGACCCAAAACCGCTTGTCCGGGCAAAAGAGGCAAAAATATTTGAGTCATTGGGAATAGTTCATGAAAGTCGGAAGCAAACAACATATTTAGCAGCCTTCTTGTCATGTTGGTTATGTAACTTTGTACTCCCGGAATCTGAAGATCGACTTATTAGACCAGAAACTTTTGAGGTAGCAAGCTTGATGGCTCGTGGAGAAGTATTTAGTCTTGCGCCGCCGGTGTTAGCTAGTATTTATCGAGGGCTCAACATGATTTCTACATCTCCCAAGCCTGGTTATTCGGGTTCTGTTTTCCCAGCCCATTATCTGTATGGCTGGCTTGCTCATTATTTCAGGACACATCATGAAGTTGAACCATGCCCGAGGGGTCCAAGAATGGTGCTTTATTCTGGTGCGCAACACGCAAAATTTTTCAGAGATGACGAAGCTCGTAGACTCATTCACGAGGGACGGTCCATCAACCTTGGCTGTATTACTAAATTCTTTGACAAAGGTGTATGTTTGCACGATGATGGAGCCTTAGATAAATTAAACTTCAGTTATTTCATTTGTTTACGTACTGCATACTTTCCATTACGCTCCGGTGCATTATTTGTGCTCCAGCCATACACCCCATATCGGTTTTCCAAGCAATTTGGTTTCTGTCAAGGGCTTCCCAGCACTCTTACTTCAAATGCTAAACATGTATCTTGCAAAGAAGCTCTCAAAAAATGGCGAATGATTTTATTTGAAGGTAGTCGATCTCGGGTGCATTTGTTTCCTCCTCCAAGGTCAAAGTGGCGCGATTTTAATTCGGTAGCTTTTGAAAAGTGGTGGAGCAAGGTAGATGTAAAGGACTTGTTAGCAAAAGCTCATGTGCTGAATTCGGCAATAGAACCTGATCCGACCAAGAAGTTATCTAAAAGTCATGGGAAAAAGAGTGCAACACGTACGTCGCCGAATCATTCCATAACTGAAGGCTCTGGTGAGACACCATCCTTAATTCAATCTCCGAGAAACCAGGCGGGCGGTTCGCAACCAAATCATATTATTGCGGGAGGAGTGGATAGTGATGATGAGGAGTCGGACACCAACTTCAAACATAGGCGTCGAGGAGACGTTGATAAAGCCAGAGGAGAAGTTGATAAAGGCAAAGCAGCTGCTACTATCGATGTGCGAAACCTTAGTCGAGTTGACGTGGACCTCTTTGCAAACATACCAGAATTCTCTGATAATCCCTCAAAATTGATTCTGGTATTACACTTTTAATTCTTGTTATCAACTTACTTTATTTTATTATTATTAACCTTTAATTCTTGATAATTTTTTTTTTTTTTTTTTTTTTTTTTTTTGCAGGACGGAGAATTTAACCTCGAGAAAGAAGTGCCAAATTTGATAGGTGAACCTCTTCTTGATGTTGTTGCTGGCCGACCGAATCCACGCAAAGGCAAGGAGTTACAAAAATTCAAACATCATGTTGACGAAGGAAAAATAGAATCATCTCATCCAAAGAACAAAACAATGGCTTTATCAACCTCTACCAGTCAACCGTCTGTTCAAAGTCCTCACTCCCTAAAAGTAGTCGCGAGACAAGATCTTGAACTCCACAAGAGGACGCTTGATACTTTAGTCAATGTGCATCCAAACTTGTCCGTCCCTGCGCCGTCCTGTGATTACAATTATGCCGAAACACCAAGTAAAGGGATTTTACATACAGGCTTGAAGTTGGCTGCTAGTAGTTTGTTGAAGACCGTAAAGAGGCGACTTTTGCGGATGTCGAGAAAAAATTGGGAAAGAAGCCACCTTGGTTTACAAATGTATAACACACTTTAAAGGAGATCCAACTCGTCTTCAAGACAAGATAGAGTCGTATGTCGCCACCGTCAAGGCTTTCCGCTTTCTAGAAGAAGCTACCAGGGACCGTCTTCACCATGAGGATTTGGGCAAAGAGATTACTGAAGAGCGCGAAGGGCTCGAAAAAGTTAGTCATGTTCTTGCTGATGCCGAGGCGGCTTGTCTCACTATAGCGGAAAAGATGTCCGATGTAGGCAAGGAGATAGCTCAACTGGAAGATACGTTAGAAAAAGCTCATCAAGCATATCGTCAGTTAGCTAGTGACATGGAAAATCTTGAAAGATCCCGCAAGGCTGCTCAAGACCAAATTGAAACAAGAGGGTCGAAGATCGCTAAAGTGGAGGCCACCCCGCAATTGAGTGCAGAAGATGTAGCCGTTCTTGAGGAGAAGAGACGTCTAGTCCTGGAATTGCAATCATCGTTGGACCCAGATGCTTGGATGGATTTGGTACTCTAGGATAAATTTTGTCATAGGTCACCATTCCCTTTTTTTTTTGTATACGTACCCATTTTTATTTTGACATGATAACGAGGTACGTTATAACTTAGTAAGTAAGAGTTGTAGTCTTCGGTATACACACGTACTTTTTTTTTGTATTCGTACTGTTTTGTTGTACGTGGTAATTTTGTGTTTAGCTGACATGCTGCGCACTTCTCTCTTTTGGATATAATATAAATGTATGTTACATTATAAATTTGTATTCGACTGTTAGACTATATCTATGTATAAGATATAACGTAACAGACACATGATTTTTAGATTTAGCCGTTCACAGTTTAAACTCATGCGGGCCAGGAGCGGTAAAACGTTTTTTTTTTTTTTTGGTGTGATACACATTTTTTTTTTTTTTTTGTTTGTGTGGCTGCACTCAGGCTACATGTTCACCCAAGTTGCCTACGTACTTGCAAAGTAGAAACAGTACTTCACAAGATCAAGCCGACGTAGTTCATAGAGGTCATAGCTTTAGACTCTTGCTTAGGAGCATGGCTTGCAGTTTACGCTCTTGCTTAGGAGCATGACTTGCAGTTTACGCTCTTGCTTAGGAGCATGATGTTGTTTCAAGAGTAGTAACGTTTGAGAAATTTCCCATTTATTGGGCCTATGAGCACACCGTCTTCATCCGCAATCTTGTATGCGCCATTTGTGTAGACTTCTTGTACCACATACGGGCCATCCCACTTTGAGGTGAATTTACCAACTGGCTTGTGAGAGGTGATAATTGGTCTTCGTATTGCAAGGACTAGGTCTCCTACTTGAAAAGAACGAGGACGTACTTTTTTGTTGAATGCTCGCGACATCCTTGCTTGATAACATTGGAGCTTCAGTTGGGCATCTAGTCTTTTTTCATCGAGTGCCTCTAACTCTGCTAAACGTAACTTGTCATTTTCATCCTCTGTAAGTTCCTCTTGAATAGCAATGCGTAAGGATGGGATCTGCATTTCTAATGGCAACACGGCTTCTACTCCATACACTAATGCATACGGGGTTGCTTGAGTAGGAGTTTTGTATGTGGTGCGATAGGCCCACAATGCCTCGCCAATTCTTTCATGCCAATCTCGTTTTGATTTTGCTACTACTTTTCTCAACAAGTTGCAAAGTGTCTTGTTAAAGCCTTGACCAAGCCATTTGCGGAGCGTTGTACATCGATGACTTATCTTTATGTCTCGAATTTGAACTTCTCTCTAAACTTGTCATCGATGGTTATCGAACTGTTTCCCATTATCAGTTATGATACGTTGTGGTACACCATATCTATATATTATTTGAGTTCGGATGAAATTCACAACATTTTCCTTCTTGACTTCCCGTAATGTGATGGCTTCTGCCCATTTTGAGAAATGGTCAGTACCAGCGAGAATATACTCCTGTCCATTCGAGGCTTTCGGAGTGAGAGGTCCCACAATGTCAAGTCCCCAAGCTTCAAAGGGCCATGAAGATACAGTCGGGTGTAATGGCTCCGGTGGCTGATGTATGAAGTTTGCGTAGAACTGACAGGGTTGACATTTCTTCGCGAAGTCCATGCAGTCTTGAACCATGGTTGGCCAGTAATATCCCATTCTCTTTACACGATCATAAAGTTTAGGTCCAGATTGGTGAGCGCCACAAATACCGTAGTGAGCTTCGTGCATTGCTTGAAAGAGCTTCATCTTTATTTAGACATCTCAACCAGTGTCCTAAGAAAGAGCGTCTGTAGAGCGTCCCTTTGTAATGAATAAATTTTGGAGCACGTCGGCGTACCTCTACCTTGTGCCTGGGATCATCAGGTAATTTTTGGTGGTCCAAGAAATCGATGATAGGCTGCGCCATCATCTTCATCACCGTGTAGACGCAAATCATGTTTGTTGTATCTATATCTTCTACTGCTTCAAGCAAAGGTATTGCCCATCGATTGCAGACTGGTACTTGCATAGATTCTTCTGCCCCCAGTGCCAAAGTGGCTGCAAGGTTAGCAAGCGCGTCAGCCAACTTATTGGCACTCCTCGGTACATGACCAATATTGATGGAGTCAAGTTGATTAAGCGATTCTGGCGCTTTGTCGATGGTAGGGAATCAAGTCTTCCTTTCTTACCTCATACTCATCGAGGACTTGGCTGATCACCAATTGTGAGTCTCCGTAAATATCCATGTCCCTTACGCCTATTTCAATTGCCATTTGAAGACCTAATATCAAAGCTTGGTATTCTGCCACGTTATTTGAGCAAAACTGTGTGAGTGTAAATGAGTATGGCATTACATGGTGATGGGGCATATTCTGCACCCGCTGACCAAGTCAACATATTGAGCGAGGTCAAAGATATCCACAGCCAGTCAACGACTTTAAACAGCATATCCGGTATGGCCTATCGGCCAGTCACCCGTCTCTCGGCCTGCTAACTAGCCAGCCGGGAAACACATCCGCGTACTCATATCCAAGACCCCTCGGCATGGAGTCAACTGGGCCCTTCGGCCTGACAGGGGTCCCTCGGCCGAGGTCAGATCAGTCTTTCCACCTGCTAGCCACTTGGCCACTTGGCCACTACGTGACAAAAGGTGAAAGTCTATAAATACTCCACCTCTCTCATTGAGAAGGGGATCCAGAATCGAACCTAAGAACCACTTAAATTGGTATTATCTCTCTCATCTCTCTACAATACACGTCCTCAAGCAACATACTACTTATTCACAATAAGTTCACTGACTTGAGCGTCGGAGTGAGTACGCTTGGCACAAAGCCAAGCCCTCAGTTTGCTCATTGTTGCAGGAGAAAGCCGAGGAGAGCAATCAAGGCTAGAAGAGGCATTACTCGACAAAGCTAGCGTGGTAAACAAACCTACTTCCGCGGCCGCCTCTTCCTCCTTCTTGGCCCTCGCATCCTCGGCAGCCTTATCCGCCGCAGCTTTCTCGTTAGCCTCGAGCCTATCGTCGAACAGCCCGTCAAATTTTGGCCACGGAAAGGAGCCATCCGGATACAGCTCCCCAATCACCTCCCTGAAGGTTTCTTCGGTCAGGTCCCTATATTGAGCACACATGCGGGGAATAATCTTCTTTTGAAGCACCTCAATATCCTTCTCTCTTTGAGCAAGGATAGCACTGGTACCCCTATGTGACTCCGCCTGGAGCCGGTACGCCCTTTTCGACTCCTCCCTTTGGGCGACAACAACGTCGTAGCCGCCCTTGTACCTATCCCGTTCCTCCCGCAACTTGGCGGCGGCGAGGTCAGCAGCCTCTAACTTGGCCTTCTCGGCCGACAAAGAGCTTCTCAACTTCCTCCACACGCGCTCGTGCGACAAGGAGATCAAGCTTAGCCTTCCGGCTACCCCCTTTGCGGCCACAACATCAAGCTTCAGCCGTTCTATCAACGGTCCCGTCTTGGTCAGGGCCTCTTCTTGCTCCCTAATGCGAATGCCGGCCAGTTCGGACCACTTCCCAATCCTCTTGCCCAGCCTTGTACCCTCCGCTATGAGCTGGTCGTTGGATATCGACGCGAGAATAGAGTCGGCGGTGGCATTTTTTCCCGCCGTCTGCACAGGCCTCTCCTCACCCGCCGCTCGAATTGGGACAGATCGCGCCGGTTGATCTACAAAAAATTCAATCAAAGAGTCCACGTCAACGTTCACGGACATACCGAGAGCCGGTCATCGGGTATATCTAATGAGCCAGGCTAAATCTGAGCCGCAAGTTAGATCTCACCGAGGGCTTGCTCTTCTTGGCCGATTGACCCGTTCCTCGGCGCCATCGTTAGCATGAGTGTGGCGCGAAAGCATCGGCGGTAGGGGTAGGCCTCTTCCTCTTACGCCTAAGTGGAGATCCCTCAAGATCGGAATCCTCCCCGTCGACAATATCGACGATTTCCACCTTCTTCGGACGGCGGGAGTTGGAGGCGGAATCGAGGTTGACACCGTAGCCGCCGAAGACTTGGCTTTTCGGACCGGCGCGGAATGGCGGCAGCTACCTCGGCCCGAGCCTCCGCCTCGTCCAAGCTCTTGACTTTTGATCCATGAGGTCGATGGCGACGGACGGCGGTCATGTACATCGACCTTCGGATTCCTCTCCCGCACGTTACCATCTTTGTCAAGTCCCATCTTCATGAGGAATTGCTCGACGAACGGAGCCAAAGTTCTCTCGAAAGAAACAAAGTAAGAGTTAGACAAAGGAACAAGTCAAGGCACAAAAACAAGAACGCTAAAAAATAAAATGGGCCTCACACCGACCCCACTCACCCCGTGCTAGGGCCGGTATGAGGCCGACGTGGCAAAGCGGCTCATCCATCTGGATGACTTGCGTCGGGGGCAACCAAACTTTCGGCGTCCCATCGTCATCGACCTCGAAAAGCTTCAATGCCCGCGTCTCGTCCTCGTTGAGACAGACCTTTGCGGCGTCCATCTTATTCTTGCCCTTAGGGATCATCTTCTCACGCTCCCCCTACTCTCGCACCGCAAGTTAACGTGGTCTTTGAAAAGACCGAGGCAACGGATAATCATCCGGGACCTCGACATACACCCACCGTTCCTTCCAGCCCTTGCAAGAGGTGAGCTTAGGCACGGTGAGATAGCCTGGCTCGGTCTGGGCGCTATACCACCCCCGGCCACCTTGAACATTCATTCAAGAAAATGAATTCGGCGGAATAAGTTTACCGTTGGGATCACCCCAAGAAGACACACCACACGAAGCCGACTATAGTCCTAACGGCCAAAGGGTGAAGGCTGCGCGCCGCCGCAACGTTCATCGCCCGAATTATGGTAGAGACGTACATATTGAGAGGAAACCGAGACCATACTCCGGGTGCCTCATATATACGCCGATGTGACCAGTGGGAGGGCAACAGACGGCCTGACCCTCTCCAGGGATAACAATGTTGTACCCCTGGCCAAAAAAGAAGTGATCTTGAAAAATTGAGCGGAGCGGCGGATGAACTTATCGATAAAACCACGATCGGCGCCGGTAGTACAGGCATCATAATGATGCAGGACTGTTGACCTCTCCCCACCGGAAGGATTCCTTTCCTCATCATCATCAACATCGTCATCATCCTCCCACTCCTCCAGGACTTTGCGGTCAACTTCAGGAGAAGGAGACCTACGGCCCCCCGACCTTAACGGAACGGCGGCTACCGCCTCCTCCTCATCAAAACGCACCGAGGAACCCCCAAAGTGCACGATTCTTTGGGACCGGCGTCAGTGAAGACATGGTTCACAACAATTACTTAAAGCAAATTAAAAAGTTGATAAGTTTTTTTTTGGTTTACCTTGAAGAAAAGTGCTACGCCGACGTAAAAATTCTGAAGATTGGAAGAGAAAGAAACACTTGAAGTTCTAGATCTAGAAAGAAGAAAAATTTTTGGAATGAATGAAATTGGTAACCAATTTCACTTCAAAGATCTGGTATTTATAGGCCAAGGCCCGCAAAGGAGGACCAATCAAAGCGCAGCCCATGAAGCGTCAGCCAATCAACGAAGAGACACATGTCAGGCATGCGTACACGGAATGTCAATCGACGCAACAGTTGAACGTCAATCAATGCAACAGTAACCAAGCGTCTTCAACACGCCCCTTCTTATCCCTTTGCCTATTCATCTTCCTCAGCAAAATCCTAAAGTATCCGTTCACCGGCCGCAATATGACTAACCAAGCTAGGTAGCACCGGCGGGGCAATCAAAAGCACACCGCACTCTCAACCTTGGGTCCACCGCCAAAGAAAGATCTTCTCTTCCACATTTGATGTCCAATACCCATCCATGTGGAGGGGGATATGGTACGGCCTCATGTAAAGCCAAGGAGAAGAAGCGGGGCGAAAAATTTTCACTTGTGCGAATATACGCTCAACATACATCGGAGCCCATACCACGGCATAGACTACGCTGGGGCAAATTGATGGGGCATATTCTCGCACCACGACCAAGTCAACATATTGAGCGAGGTCAAAGATATCCACACCAGTCAACGACTTTAAACGAGATATCCGTGACGGCCTATCGGCCATCACCCGTCTCTCGGCCGCTAACTAGCCGGTAGGAAACACATCCGCGTACTCATATCCAAGACCCCTCGGCATGGAGTCAACTGGGCCCTTCGGCCTGACAGGGGTCCCTCGGCCGAGGTCAGATCAGTCTTTCCACCTGCTAGCCACTTGGCCACTTGGCCACTACGTGACAAAAGGTGAAAGTCTATAAATACTCCACCTCTCTCATTGAGAAGGGGATCCAGAATCGAACCTAAGAACCACTTAAATTGGTATTATCTCTCTCATCTCTCTACAATACACGTCCTCAAGCAACATACTACTTATTCACAATAAGTTCACTGACTTGAGCGTCGGAGTGAGTACGCTTGGCACAAAGCCAAGCCCTCAGTTTGCTCATTGTTGCAGGAGAAAGCCGAGGAGAGCAATCAAGGCTAGAAGAGGCATTACTCGACAAAGCTAGCGTGGTAAACAAACCTACTTCGGAATTCATACCCGGAACACATGGTTTTGCGGAGATATGAACACAACTCCGGCTCCAGCTCCGTCTCGCCTTGCAGCACCGTCGAAGTACATTTGCCATGGGGGTAAAATGTCCACGTAAAAAATTTCTTCTCCTGGTAGTTCGTCTGAAAGTTCCCACTCTGCTGGGACTGGATGATCGCGAAGAAATCTGCAATAACCGACCTTTTATCGCTTTTTGAGACACAAACACTAAGTCATACTTTGTTTAAGTAGCACTTTGCCCATTTCGCAAGCCTTCCGGATAAGACTGGTCTTGAGAGTATGTACTTGATTGGATCGGCTTTTGAGACCACGTGTATGGTATGCGCCTGCATGTAGTGCCTCAACTTCTGGATGGCGAACACCAAAGCAAGACATATCTTCTCTATGGGCGAGTAATTTAATTCAGCTCCAACCAAGGTACGACTCAAGTAGTAGAGTGCTCTCTCCTTGCGGTCTTCAATTTCTTGCGCACACATTGCCCCCACCGATCGTTCTTGTGCGGCGATGTATAGAATGAGCGGTTTTCCTGGAATCGGTGCCCCCAACATTGGTGCACTAGCCAGGTACTTTTTTATGCTATCAAAAGCATGTTTGCATTTTTCATCCCACTGAAATGGAGCATCCTTTTTCATGAGATGACCGAACGGCTGACAACGTCCTGCTAGGTTAGAGATGAACCTTCGAATGTATGCCAAACGCCCCGCAACCCGCGCAGCTCCTTCAACGTCTTTGGTTCTGGCATTTCGTTGATAGCTTTGATTTTTGTCTGGTCTATTTCAATGCCTCTATGCCTTACCACGAACCCCAAGAACTTCCCGGATGTGACGCCGAATGCACATTTGAGTGGGTTCATCTTGAGTTGACATTTTCTAAGTCTCTCAAAGACGGTCCGAAGGTCTTTAACATGGTCTTTTCTTTTCTTTGATTTGACAACCACGTCGTCGACATAACATTCTATCGTTTTATGCAACATGTCATCAAAGATCTTTTGCATTGCTCGCCGATATGTGGCCCCACATTTTTAGTCCAAACGGCATGACCGTGTAGCGTAAGATTCCTTTTGGGGTTCGAAAACCTGTTGCTTCTTGATCTTCAAAGCCATATGTATTTGATTGTAACCAGCAGTACAATCCATGAATGAGAGTGCTTCGTGACCAGTGGTTGCGTCAATCATCAACTCTGTAACTGGCAAAGGGAAGTCGTCCTTTGGACATGCATCATTAAGATCTCTGAAGTCGACGCATACACGTAGTTGCCCATTTTTCTTCCCGACTGAACAATGTTGGCTATCCGGTAGGATATCGACTTCACGAATAAATCCAGCCTCAATGAGTTTGTTAACCTCTTTTTCAATTTCAGGTATAAGCTCCGTCCTAAAGCGACGTTGAGATTGATTTCTAGGATCGATTCCTTTTCGATTGCCAATCGATGAACTCGCAATTTTGGGCTTAGTCCAGGCATTTCCTTGTAGCTCCAAGCGAAGACGTCCTTGTACTCAACCAACAATTTGTAGTATTCCTCTTCTTCCTCTTTAGTCAACAGAGCACGACGAGATTGGACGAGGATCTTCATCGCCTAGGTTTAGTTCTTTTAAATCGTCTACGGTTGATCGTACCTCATCTTCAAGTGTTTCGTGCCTTGTCGGCCTCTACCTCTTCGTTGTCATCGGGTATCTCTTCTGCAGTGATATGATAAGAAGTCACAATTTCCAAGTCTTTTGCATCACGGGAGTGTGAAGATGGAGGTTTAGACTCTTCAACATTGTTTGAGGAGAGGCCAGTGAGAACTAATACTCGTCTTCGTGCTTTTAGTGGCTCATGCTGGATGATGTCCACCACTTGCAAACGCTTCATGCGAGAGGGTATTGCGCTTCTCAAGTCATCATTTATGCTTACTTCTTCATCGTTTTCTTCCACGGAAGTTGAGCACAGAAGAGTCTTACCACTATCATTATTAGAGGCTCCTAAACGAGTGAAGACCGTGTTTGAACGAACACCCAAATGATTACTTAATGCACCCTTCTTGCTTGTACACGGCGAAGGGGTTGATGACTTAACTTTGCTTGCTCCTCGTTTATCCAGTCGAGCGAAGACAGAAGGGCGATTTGTTGTAGAACTCGGTCTCCCCAGCCTGTCGAATACGAAGGACGGTCTCTGTGCGGTGTGGACTTATCCTGTCAAGATCAAGATGTTGATGGTCTTTTAATATCTTCTGCTTCATTCTCTTCCGCCTCTTCCACTGTGATATGTTGTGAAGATGTAGAGGTTCTGTTCCTACGAGCACTGATCTTCACGGGTGTGGGAGACTTATAACCAAGCCCTGCTTTAGTCTCTATAAAGCTTCCTTCTTGCTTGTACAACTCCTGTTGCGTTTTGTTAAGCCCATATGGTTCAACTTCTATAACTTTCCCAAGCGGATTTGGTTTCGTAAAGTCGTAACTTTGCCTTTTCCAAAGAGCTTGTATGCGTTGGAATGAAATATTCCCACATTTTGATCGCTTGATGATTGGTTTGATGAACAGACGAAACCAACTGGAGGAGGTCGCATAACTATCATTTGGTTTGAACTTGGAAGAGGGGTGGTGACTTTCGCCATCCATTCTTGCTTGATCATTGGACTTGGTTTACTTTTGTCTTTAAGATCTCTCTTTGTTAGACATTCTGCAAAAGGACTATCTCCTTCTTTTCGGCGAGGCTTGGGAATATACCGCAATACTGGTGAGGTAGACTTATGTGGCATTTCTTGCTTCTTGGGTGATGTAACGGGAGTAGATGCTTCACTAGCGTTGTCTATATTTTGCTTATCATTTTCTTTAACATGTCTCGTAACAATATCTTTTTTTATTCTCTTTTCAAACACCTCCTTTTCCAGTTGAAGAAATGGTAGTTGGCATAAACTCACTAGAAGTACCATTTTCCTCAAAGAACTTTGCGTCGTGAAGAAAGAGTCGACCTTAGTGAAAGGCTTGGCGTATCCATTTATCTTCCTTTCACCGACGCGATAATACTTCAAGCATTGATGGAGGGTTGATGCAACGACTCCATTTTCATGTTTCCATGGTCGACCTAATAATAACTTGAAGGATGTCTTGGCCTCGATGACATGGAAGAGTGTTTCAGATGACAAGTCGCCCATGCTAAGGTTCAAACGAATCATGCCAATAGCCCGCTCTCCATTTAAGTTGAAACCGTGAATAATCGTTTCTTTGGAAAGTTCATTAACCGTGATGCCTAGCTCTTTCATGGTTGCTTTTGGCATGAGATTTACTCCTGAGCCTCCATCTATTAAGATTCTGTTGACTTTTTGTCCTCGAATGTAGCCTGACACATATAACGGCCTATTGTGAGGCTTGGAACCAAGAAGCAGATCTTCATCTGAAAAGGTCAAGGCTGCATTGCAGGAGACACATTGTGTTGATGGCTCTGCATGCTCTCCTACATCTTTCATCTTGCCAGCGTATAGTTACGGTTTATCAAGTCCTTGGAGTATTATCTGACGCTTCTCTTTCGGCAGGTGAAAGATTTGTCTCCACCCCATATTTGCGGGAAGAGCGTTGAGAGCCTTTACAACTTCATTTTCCTTTTGAGGGTAAGGTTCCAATTGTTGTGATGGTACCGCATTATCTCGCTTCATTTTCCTTTTTTTTCTTTATCATCATGACCTCTGCCGAGAAATGGTACATACGGTAACATTGTTCAAGAAATCTCTTGGAAGGAATTCCTCTAGAGCAATATGACTCAACGATTTTTGCTTAGGCATATTGATAGGCAAGACACATGGTTTGACCATTGTTTCAGACTTCTTCTCCCCATCAGACATGCAGGATTTCATCTTCTTTGATTGCTTTCGTCGATGATGGACATGTTCGACTGCTTGCCAAACTTGTTTTTTTGTCTTCTTGCGAGTGACTAAGGTCCACCCTTCGTCATCATCATCTACATTCTTCTCATATTGAGGACCTAATCCTGCTTTTGGAGATATGGATGAAGATGGCTTTTGAAACCATATAGCAACAGGTTCAAGGCTTCCGAATTGCAACATGCATACATCCCACCCACGATGCATCGTCGGCTCCTCATGTTCCTCATGCTTTGCTCCAATATTGCAGTTTGATTTGTAGCTCTTGTTTCATCCAAGTCAAGATAATCTTTCCGTCTCGAAGAGTGCATAATTTTCTCTTTTAGTGTTATACATTTTCCAAGGGGATGACTTACCGATCTGTGATAGCGACAATAGTTGGGATCACTTGTCTTGTTAGCCTGGTCGGTCTCTTGGACTCGCGATTGTATAACCTTTTTCTCCGAAAGGTCATCTAGCATTCCGGATAGGTCAGAGTCTGGAAAAGGGTACTTCCTAGCTTGTAACTCTTTTAATGTGGGCTTGTTCTGCTGATAATTGTAAGCATATGACTCCTTCTTTTCAAACTTAGGTTTTGATGAGATCTTCACGGGCGATCCGCTGGTTTCGACGACCATTGCTTCTTTTCCTATCGACTTGAAGCCCTTATCTGTCTTTATGAATTCCTTCTTTTCACTTGGTGCCTTGGAAGAGGTTGATCGAGCTTTGCCACGCCCTTTGATTGTAATTTCCATGTCGTGAGCGAGGGTTGCCAATTCTGGAAAGCTTTTTGGCTTGATTCCTTTCATTATATAAAGAATATCCCAGGTCATCCCGTTAATGCACATTTCCACTGCTGAGGATTCACTTAAGCGATCTTTGCATTGCAGACTCAACGCACGCCATCGATCGATGTAGTCGACGACAGGTTCATCCTCCCACTGTCTTTGTGTTTGTTAGTTCACTCATGCCGACAATACGCCTAGTCTTTGTAGAACTGTTAAGAAATTCGTCTTCCATGCGACCCCAATCACAATTGACTCGAGTCCAAGTCTCGTGTACCAATCAAAAGCCATTCCTTTAAGAGAACGTCGAGCTTGACTAGATGATCACCATTAGTTCCAGCATTGTTGCATGTCTCGACGAAGTGGGCGATGTGTTGTTTTGGATTTCCCTTCCCGTCGAATCGTTGAAACTTTGGAGGCCGATAACCAAGAGGCATGCGCAGATCGTCAATCCTCTTAGTGTAAGGCTTGATGTAGCGTCCCATTGCTTGTCGAACTTTCACCTAGCTGACTTTTAATTGTCTTAGCTATCAACTCCTGGAGCTTCTCTTCGATGAAAGCGCCAATTTCATTGCCGTAAGTCTTTCCAAAGTATCATCTTTGTCATCGTCCTTATCCGTATCATCATCCTTGTCAGAGTCAGTGTGCTCACTTGAGATCTTTTTCTCGCGAAGCTCCACCACCTCCTTTTGAAGGTCATCAATCTTCTTGTTCTTTTCTTCATTCTCCTTCATCATCTTTTCAAGGAGCTTATTCATGCTTTGGACTTGCTCCTCAAGTGTAGAACCAACAATCACCATGACCAAGCGGTTTGGAGTGGAGGCATCCTTCTTTTTTGGTGACGCCCTAGGTTTGCAAGGGGAAGCATTTTTGTCGACCTTAGAAGTTTGAGTCTCTTCACGCGAAGGAGTAGAGGCGACAAGGATAGTGAAGCGGCGCAGACTATGGAGGCAACAGAGATCTTGCGTGGCCTGGTAGGGACATGTGCGGAGCGTAGGCTAGTAGCGGCGGCGTGCTGATAGCGACTTTCTTTGCCATTCCTCTAGTGCGAGATGCCAACCGATTGCACAAATGGGAGGTAGCAGCAGTGGGAGTGCCTTGCAGGATAACTGCGTAGGTCTTCTTGAAAGCGTCAGGTGACGTGTCCTGCTTGGTAGACATCCTTTTTTAGTAGACTTGGCTTGTAAAGTAGTAGAGATGAGAGGTAGAGAGTTTCACGTCGGGTTCACCAAATTTGTAACGACAAATTTTGTATGGCGATAACTGAAATACAAAACAAGGAAACAAAATGAGTTTTTATTAATATCAGAAAAGTTCGTGTACAATCTCTAATAATCCTCTGATTCTAACTAAACAAATAGGGTACGCGTGCACGATCCACGTAAGGGGTGCGCGTGCGTTTTGCGGGGGGTGCACGTGTAGAGGGTGTATGCACTCTACGCGCGACGTTGACTTGTATTCTTGAGAGGGTCGTACGACTTGAGTCTCTCTTGAATGTTTGAATGTTTGAATATTCGAGTTTGAATGTTTGAATATTCGAGTTTGAATGTTTGAGCTTTCTTGCGCAGGCGGCACAAATTTGTTGTGCTTGTTGACTGCTTACGTTGAATTTCACGAGATTTTCAGAGAGAATTCCAGAGCTTTTCTTTTCTTCGAGTTTTTCTATCTTCGAAATGAATGAACTTCGCTCTATTTATAGAAAAAGTTCGGGCTTTCTTGGGCTTAGGGTTGCGGGCCCATTTCTCGGTCCGTTTGCAATTTTAGCCCAATTTGACTTCTGTTTGGACCCGAATAACTCAAAATGACCCAAATTTGATTTAAAAGGGACAAAAATAATTAAATTGAGTAATTTATTTATTATTAACTCAAATTAATTAATTTCTGTATTTTCGACATTTAAATAAAATTTTAATGCCTACAACTCCATTTGAAATTGAAGGGGACTTAATCTCAATATTAGACAAAGTTATGAGAGTCAATTGCTACTTTCGCCCATTTTAAACCATTACTCGAGTATCCCTTGTACATGGAATTCTCATTAGGAATTGATGTGTACTAGATTTTTTTAACTTTTAAACAGAGCGCAATTATTCCCGCGTAACATTCAACCCAAATAATTGAAACCAACAAAACCATCACTACTTTACCCCCAAAAAACTTCGCCAATCACTTTTAATTTCCATCCGTTAGATCATCTCCTTCAAATCCTAAATCAACGGGAACAAACACGCTCTCTTACTCCACGTCATCGATCCGCACCATCCACTTTCCTCCAATCAGAACATTCTCCTCCTCCCTATAAATACCACCCCACACATTTCATTCTCCTCACAACAACCCCAATTAACAACTCTCATTTATTTCCCTCTCAAAAAACACTTCACACACAGAAAACTCTCGTTTCCAATGGCACCAAAAACCGACAAAAAACCGGCGGAGAAGAAGCCAGCGGAGAAATCCGTCGCAGCGGAGAAGGCCCCAGCTGAGAAGAAGCCGAAAGCCGGAAAGAAACTCCCAAAGGAAGCCGGAGCAGCAGCTGGTGACAAGAAGAAGAAGAGAAACAAGAAGAGTGTTGAAACCTACAAGATCTACATCTTTAAGGTTCTGAAGCAAGTTCATCCTGATATCGGAATCTCAAGCAAGGCGATGAGCATCATGAACAGCTTCATCAACGACATCTTCGAGAAGCTTGCTCAGGAATCTTCTAAGCTTGCCAGGTACAACAAGAAGCCGACTATTACTTCCAGGGAGATTCAGACTGCTGTGAGGTTGGTGTTGCCTGGGGAGTTGGCTAAGCATGCTGTTTCCGAAGGGACTAAGGCTGTTACTAAGTTTACTAGCTCTTAGATTTGCTAATTAGGGTTTGGTTTAGTTGATGTTTCGTTTTGTTGTTGTCGCGGTTCGATTATGATGTTATGCTTATGATGTTTATGTAATTAGACCTGATCTATGAATGAATGAATGGTAATCAGTTTGTTTTAAATTGATTGTTAAATTATAGTTCCTTTGTTCAACTAATTTGTTTATCCTTGATCCAAATATCCGTCTCAAAGAATTTTGCTGTATTATAGCCTCTTAATTTTATAGACTTGTTTTGCCAGTGACACTGTATGCTCTTTTACTGTTATTGCCTGTTTGAACACTTGCTGCGGTTGATTGAAATTCAAGTATTATACTGCAGTATGAGGTGATAGAACAATTCTGTTTTAGATTGATTTGGGTTTTACTGTTTTAGGTTCACAATGATTTCTGTATTTTCAATCTGTTCACTTGCCTGAGTAAGAACTTTGAAAAGCTTGTAGCAGATTGTGAGAATGCTGATAATGGCTACTTACCTGAATGTCTGTATTTTCTGATTGTCGCGACAAAATTGTGTTTCCTTTCGGACAGGACGATTGTGATTATGAGACGGAGTTGTTTGTATTGCTTACTCTCGATTTTGGTTATTTGATGATATTTCTTTTAGCATATTGTTTCTGTAAATCTGTAATGTTTTGCTATTTCAGCAGCTTTGACAGCACTTAACTGCAGTTGGTAAGTCATGTCGCTGACTACGTTTGTATATGTGAGATTTGCATTAATAGTTTGTTACAAGGACGGATGGACTATGTACCTGAAATGGCGTGGATGTCTTTGCATTTGTGATTTGCATTAATTCTCTAGTGTTTCGTGGAGTATAATTTCTGCATGTGTTGTACTATACTGTGAATAGTGTTTCATAGCTGTTTATGATGATGTTGTAGTCGTAAGTTAGGTAGTTTGATGCTATGTGGTAGCAATCGTCGAAGATTAAGCTAGTATTTAGGTTTTCGCTTGTGCAATTAGTTGTTTAGGTGCGGGTTTTCCATAGTTCAGTACTGAAGGAATGTGGATTAATACTTCTAGCATTTACTGAGGGTAGATTTTTGGTTCAACTAGTTGTTTCATAGAAATAGGTGTCTCATAAGTTGTTAACCTTGCAATGTGTTGCTCAAGCCTCAAGGCTACTAATGGTTTAAAAGCTGGATTAGTGAGGGTATTATTTTAGGGTAAGGACGCAGAACCAGTGTATGACTGCATTACATTGAAATAAACACTTCAGCAAGTGATTCGATGAAGAATGTTTATTTCAATGTAATGCAGTGAAGCAACTTTGATGTGTTTTAGCTGTCGTCGTTTGTATTCTGTGGGCTGGTGACAAGCACTTGGTTAGTGAAGCTTTCAAGGATTTCCTGCAGCTTATTCATATCGTGTCGTGGGAACTCTCTGCATAGGCTAAGGGGACTAAGGCTGTTACTACGTTTACTAGCTCTTACATTTGTTAAGATTAATTCAGCTGGTGTTTGTTTTTGTGATCATGGTGGTCGGATTATGAAGTTTTATGTAAAATACCTTCACTGTATCAGGGCCTCTCACTGATAAAGGCATGTGTTTTGCCAGTGACATTGTATACTCTCTTTTACTGTTATCGGCTATTTGAGCACCTACTGCAATTGATTGAAATCGAGGTAGTACTGCGGTATGAGCCTAGAATAGTTCTGTACGAGTATGGTTATTGTGTTACTTCGATTCAGGTTTAAGATCAATAATGATTTCTGTATTAATAAGCTATTGACTTGCCTGAGTCAGAACTTTAAGAAGCTCATAGAGAAGCCTGCGGCAGATCGCAAGAATGCAGATAATGGATATCTAAGGCTTTAAGCAATCTACTCTCCTGAATTTCCGTAGTTTTCCGATTGTCGGATATTGTTTTTCTTTTCAAACAGTAAGATTGTGAAACCGGAGTTGTTGGTTTTGGTTATCGTCCATTCTGGTTATTTGATGTTTTTTATATCAACTTGTTTCTGTAAATCTGTAGTATTTCTTTGAATATCACTTAACTGCAGTTGGTAAGCTACTTCTCCGCCTAGGTCTGTATACTGTATATGTGATATTTGCATTAATAATAATTTGTTAAAAGGACAGAGGAAATGTCCCTGAAATGGTGTCTATTGTCTTTAAATCTTGACAAATTGCGGATTTCTTTGCAGTTGTGCACTGCGATAGTTTACTCTGCTTCATCATGACACCAATTAACATGTTCTGTTTATTTGTTCCGAAAGTCATATTCAGTTGTATATCGAGCTTCTTGAATAGAAGGATGAAGTAGCTGTACTTAGACTGCCTGACTAAGGAAAGGGAGTTTTAATTAATTATCCCCTCTTGCATTTTACCCACTCAATTGCCTTATGTTTCTCTCTGAAGTGTTGTTTCTAATCACTGATATGTACAATGAGTGCATTCTGAACAACATATCAAAGACTTTTGGTGTGCCTGTTCTGTACAGTTTGATGAGTAGAAGGATCAAGTAGCTGTAGAGCAGATACTATGTGTTGCGGAGTATTTTTCCAGATGTCGAATGTCCAAGGACTGTAAGTCCTGTGTATTATAGCTGCTTCTGTTGATATTTTCACGATTTTTTTCATGGTTGTTTAAAATTGCACTCTTCCACCATCTGCGTAATAGGAATATTTATAATAGTTGGGCCTCAACCATCACCTTGACCAAAGGTCATGGGCTCAAATCATGGCGAGGAGGTTACCTTCCTCTTATTTTTTCACTAACCCTCTATTTTTATGACACCTCAATATCTTTTCATTTATCTTATTTTTCATTATTATCATCCTCTTCTTTTAACTCCTCTAGTTTTCTTACCACAATAGAGAGAATCCTCTTAAATTGTTAATCTTACTTTAAATAATCTCATTTTTGATAAATAAATAAATTATTAGACACAAAGAAAATAATGGTTGGTTAGTGGGCACTAGGGCCAATGTTTACTTTCCTCGAAGTAACCATCTTCCTATTGCTAAAAGGACATGTAACTTATGCCTCACAATAGAGAGGATGTACTTTTAGAAGAGAGAGAGGGTTAAGAGGATGCTCAATCCTCTCTATTGTGGATGCTCTAACGAGTAATGCCTTCGGGTTTTTCCCTTCAAAAAAAATTGCACTCTTCCAAAAGACACACCGAATAACAAAGTAAGAACTGCCTGTGTGTGTAGGCTCTTGACAAATTAAACCATCGATTGGCTGAGGCAGGAGCTGAGCTCGAATCACGAAAGGAACCCGTAGAGAACATTGGTGAAGGACTTGCTATTGATGAATGGGTCAGTTACTGTCTTACAAGATGTGATTCTATTCCTAACTGTTTATTACTTTGATTTAGTTGGTGTTTGATTTTGTGAAGGACTTTGGTTGGATTAGGAGTTTGGGGGGTCAATATCATAATTAAAGCACAACAGTGAATGCTTGTAATAATTAGAGTTTTTTTGTCAAAAAGTATCTAACATTTATGCCACTTTGCGCGCAGGTACCTAACATTAATTTTTTTGCCCAAAGGTACCTGTTAGAATATAAAACGAATCAAGAAACTTCAACCATCAGCTTAAGCTTTTGGTTGAGATGGTTTCTTGACAAAGTTTATATATCCTTTGTTAACAAGTACCAACTAATGTTTTTCGTTAAAAAAAAAGTCAAAATTCCGTCTTGACCTAACAAAAACCATGTTTTTTCATTCAAATCGTATAATTGCACTTCATTTAAGGTGAGGAATGAGATAAGGTGGTCAGAATAGGAGATGAAGCGGAGAGAAAAGGTGGTGAAGTGGGGGAGTAAATATATTAAACATGATTAGAGATGAGATAAATAGGTTAAATTATATGATTATTAATAGTTTTTAAGAAAGGGATTAAGGAGAGAAGCAAACAAATTCAGGTTTTCCGTCTTGTCAAGCCTTAAAGTTAAGTTTTTTTTAACAGAAATTGTCAATTGGTACTTCTTAGCAAGTGAATCATAAACTTAAGGTACATTTGGGCAAAAAAAAATAATGTTAGGTACCTCAATGCAAAGTGGCCTAAATGTTAGGTACCTTCTGACAAAAAACTCTAATAATTATCTAAATGTAAGGGAAGAGTCCTAGACATCGAGCTGCACGAAGAGGGAGAAAGCGATAAAAACCCCCAATTCAACAACCCTAATTTAATTCTCGCTGCTCCGCCGCCTCCACCATCCACACTAGCCCTCCTTCTGCTTCCCCTACCTAATCGCCGGAGATAGGTTGGTCCCTTGGCCTATCCCCGGCGATTCGTCACATCTCATACCCCAAAATCCCCTATTTTCAGTTTTATTTTCCCGCATCCCCCCTTCCTTTGGCTGTTCTTTCGTCGTTGATATGTCGCCGGGGACGGGTCAGGCTTGGCCTATCTCCGATGGCGGCCTGTTTTTCGTTCTCTATTGATTATTACCGGTTCTCTGGCTATCCCCTTTTCCGATTTGAAGTTGTGATTCGTCTTTTTCGGGTTGATTTTTTGACTCGTCTTTTGTGGGTCATTGGTTGGTTCGATTCGATAATTTTTCGTATGTCTTTGGTTCCTTCTGCTAACCAGCCTGAATTTTGCGTTTTAAGAAGCTCTTTCTTCGTCGTTTCGTTTCTCCGACGGTCATGTTTATTGCTCCTCTTTGGCGGCAGATTTGCCCTCCATAATCAATGAACCAAAAAATGAGTTTTACACAAGGTTTTTGACCAGCTAGTTTAACCGGGGCAGCATCAAGGCGCGGTGATATGATCCATGTTACAAGTTTCACTAATTATTGTGTCAATCGTATTAATTATTGTTCTTGTTTTTGCTTTTAAAGCATTGGTGTTACTTTAAGTGAGGTTTCGTTTGGTATTCATCTTTAAAGATGGTTATGCCACGATTTGTTTAAAGTTTAAGAGTGTTTTGGCCGTTTCCTCCGGTACCTTGTCCTGTCACCGTCGCTTTTCGTTCTCATTCCAGGGGTGATCCCCCCATTCCCCCCCATCCCTGGTTTGTTTGTCCTGTTGATGAAGCTTTCTCTTTTGTTGGTTCTGTTGGTCTCCCAAGCGGATGTCTTTTGGGTCTGATAAGGTGATCCCCCCATTTCCCCCACCTTTCGTCCCCTCTTCTCTCTCCCTTGGGTTGAACTGTGTCGTCCGTTTGTTTGGTCGGTTTGTTTGTTTTGACGGTGGTCCTGGGAAGTATCCTCTGGTGATTCGGGTGTCCACGTGGTGTCTTGGTACATCTTGTTGTCTTGTTGATGGGTCTTCATCTCTTGCTCCTTCTCATGCTGCTTCCAAGTGGGTCCTAGTTGTTTCTGTGTCTTTTGAGTTTCGAGACTCGTTAGTTTGGTCGGTTTGGTGTGTGTGGTTGCTGGTGGTGGTTCGGTTTGGTTTCTGTGCTGGTTGTCATGGTGGTCGTCGAGTCCTTCTTTTCGGAATGGCAAGTCTGGTTGTAGTGGCTCTTTTGTACTCTGAGTGGTCTTGTTTTAGGTGCCTTGGTTGGGTTGGATGGTTCGAAGTTGGTGCTCCTGCTTGAGTCAGTTTACGGGTGTTTTTCGGGTGTTGGGGTTTGCGTATGAGATGTTCTTGGTAGGGTGAAGTCGGGGTGTGACAATGTTGTTGGGTGGCCAGGATGCGGTGGTCTCAACCCCATTGTTCCCCATGAAAGGTTTGTATTGGAATTGCAGGGGTCTTAAGGACCCGTTTGCCCCTGCTGTTCCTAAAATTAGAGCAATTTGTAGGTCTTTTCATAATAATTTAGATTTCGTCTTCCTTTCTGAAACTAAGTGTGATGTACTTTCAGTTGATGTTCTTCTGCGACCTATATATGGGTTTCCTTCAGTCTGTTGGATGTGATGCTGATGGATTAAAAGGGGGGCTCTGGGTCGGCTGGAAAAGTAGCTGCAAATTAGAATGTGTTTTTATCAGCTGTAATCTTATTATTCTCTTGGTGAATCAGTGTAAGGGTAGCATGTGGTATTTGTGCTGTGTCTATGGTGAACCCGATCATTCTAAGAGGGGTCCTGTTTGGGAAAATTTTACTCATCATCTTAGTTCCCTTGACAAACCCTTCTTGCTTATAGGTGATTTCAACCAAGTTGAGTTCGCTTCTGATAAGTTAGGTGGCAGTGATAAATTGATTAGAGGAGCAAACTTATTCTCATATTGGAAGAATTCTCATTGTCTGATGGATATTCCCTTTAAGGGACCTGCAATAATAGGGATGGTCCACATAGAATATACGAAAGAATTGATAAGGGATTTGCTTCCAGTGATTGGCTTTCTCTTTTCCCAAATACTTTTATCAAACACTTACCTATTCAAATTTCGGATTACGCACCTTTAATCCTTGATACAAATATGGTTCTGATTACCAAGAAGAAAGTGTATAGGTTAGAGTCTTGGTGCTTTGATCATGCTGAATGCAGTGGTCTGGTTAAAGAAAGTTGGGAAAGAAAAGCTATGGGTGATGCTTCTCATGTTCTTTTGGCAAAACTTCGTCGTATTAATAATGCTTTCAGAGTTTGGGCCTGTAACAAAAAGGACGAATGGGGACTAAAGTGAAGCGAATTTGATCAGGATCTTGAGTCCTATCTTTTGGATATTGAGAATGGTGGTGATTCTGTTAACTACGAATCATGCCACAAAAAGCTTATGGAATTCTCCCTTGCTGCTGGCACCTATTGGCGTCAACGTACCAAATTGAAATGGAATTGTGAGGGTGACACGTGCACGAAGTATTTTTTCAGTTGGGTTAAAGGACGATCTGGTGCTAATCTTATCTTAGGCATTAAGAAGGAGTCTAATGAATGGACTTTTGATATGAAGGAGATTGGTGGTTTGTTTCATAAACATTTCTCCACTATCTTTAATTCTGATTCGGAACCCGAGTGCTTTGAAGATTACTTAAATAAGTTTGGTTACTTATTTAATAATCTTAAGCACAAAGTGGGTATGGAGGAGAGAGCCAAATTGGGTCGTGATTTTTCGAAAAATGAAGTCCGTGCGGCTGTGTTCCAATTGGGACCTCTAAAATCCTCGGGTCCTGACGGTATCCCGACAGCTTTTTACCAAAAGTACTGGGCCATTGTGAAGAATGATGTTATTAAAGGAGCTCTCAATATCCTAAATTCCGGTACTGTGCTTAAGGATTTCAATAAAACCTTTATTGTTCTTATTCCGAAAAATGATTGCCCGGAGAGAGTTGGGGATTTTCGGCCGATTAGCCTCTGCAATGTTATTATGAAAGTTGTCACAAAGTGTATTGCTAATAGATTAAAAGGGGTTATGGATGATCTTGTTAGTCCTTTTCAAAGCGCTTTTGTCCCTAATAGAAGTATTGCAGATAATATTGTCATTGCCCAAGAAATTCTTCACGCCATAAATCGTGGGAGATATGGTAAGATGGGTATGATGGCTTTTAAGGATGACATGAGTAAAGCCTATGATAGATTAAACTGGAACTTCATAAGAGGGGTGCTCTCTTACTTAAATTTGCCAGGCTCTATGGTTCAGCTTATTATGAGTACTATTGAATCTGTTTCTTACGAAATTCTGATAAATGGTGCTCCTATGGGAACAGTTAATCCCGGTTGTGGGATTAGGCAAGGTGATCCTTTATCCCCTTATATTTTCGCGCTTTGCACGGAAGTCCTATCTCAAATGATTCTCTATGCCCAGGATTGCCATCTTATAAAAGGTATCAAAATTTGCAAGACCGGGCCGGAAATCTCCCATTTATTGTTTGCTGATGATTCACTCTTCTTTATCCGTGGTGACTTCGGGAATTTGGATTTTCTTATGAACATTATCGATGAATACTGTGCTGCCTCTGGGCAATGCCTTAATAAAGATAAGTCCTCTATTCTTTTCAGTCCAAATTGCTCACTTATGACGGTCAAGAAGTGCTTGACTGAGTTTAAATTTTCTCCTAAGCATGACCTTGGCAACTATCTTGGCCTTCCTACGAGTATTGGGTCTTCTAAAAGGGAATTTTTTAAATTCCTTATTGACAAGACTAAACGAAGACTCTCCTCCTGGAATAACATTCTTCTCTCTTCGGCTGGTAAATTGACTCTTATTCGTTCTGTTCTATCTTCACTATCTCTTTTCTCTCTATCGGTATTTCGTATACCGGTAAGTGTAACATCAAAACTTCAGTCCTTGATGGTGCATTTTTGGCGGAGTGGAACTAGAAATAATAAGTCTATTCATTGGTGTAGTAAAGACTTCCTTAGTAGGCCCGTGGGTGAAGGGGGTCTTGGACTTCGAAATATTGGTTGCTTTAACCAAGCTCTTCTCGCCAAATCTGCTTGGAGAATCCTATGTGTTCCAGGAAGTCTTATTAGTAAAGTTATTGGTCCCAAGCTTGGTGTTCAAGATGATATTTTATTCCAGAATCGTTGGAAGGCTCCCCAAGCGTCGTCTTGGGCTCTCAAAAGCCTTGTATGGGGATCCGATCTTATCTAAAATAATATTGCTTGGACTATTGGATCTTCTTCTCGTCTTAATGCTTGGAAAAGCAAATGGATAGAGGGTTATAGTCTTCTTGATCTTTGTGGGGATATTATTGATGCTCCTATTGATTCCTCGTTATTGGTTGGTGACCTTCATGATAGTCATAGGAGATGGGACCTCTCTTCTCCTGGTTTCGATCCGGGTGAGGACGTTACAAAGAAAATCTTCGCAACTTATATCCCGTGTCAACCCTCGAATGACTCCTTCTATTGGAAATTCTCTAAACATGGTGCATTCACTGTCAAGTCGGGAAACTATGTTGCTGCTATGGCCTTAACTAATGGATCTACCTCGACTGCTGATCTTTCTAGAATGTCTGCAACTATTGTGACCTTTTGCAGATCTAAACTCTGGAAGTTACCTATCTCTAACAAACTTAAGGTGTTTTTATGGAAATTTATGGCTAATGCCCTACCAGTGGGCTCTGAATTCCTCAAACGAAAAATGAATTGGCGTTCCTACTGTACTCTTTGTGATGGCTCATCTCCTTGTGTAGAATCTCTTTCTCATCTTTTCAGAGATTGTAGCTTTGCAAAGGCTCTATGGTTTGGCTGTCCTTTAGGACTTAGAATCACGGGAGGGGTGGACATCAATGTTAGGGTTTGGGTCATTAACTGGGTTAATTTTTTCCTTATTGGCCCAAATCCTAACTCCCTTCTTTTCCCCCTTATCGCTACCCTCTGACGAATTTGGTGTTGCAGGAACGAGATGGTCTTCAAAAATCGTCGCCCTTGGCCTATGAATGCTTTACATTCTATTCTTGGTGACATTCAGTGTATGAAGGAGGTTGTGTGCATTAAGGATGCTAGCCTTCTTCGAGCGCCTTTGCTGGACTTTTCCCCAGGTTTTGGCTTAGCTAAGAGGATTAGAAATTCCTTCCCCTATTGGATCGTTGGTGGACCTGGATGCGGACATGTTTGTACTGTCAAGTGTGATGCTGCTTGGAGGGCTGATAGAAGCGCTGGCATGGGATGGTGCTTTTTGGATGATAATGGGACCCTAAGGAATTCTGCTCACGCTCGCTCGTTTGCTTCTTCTGCACTGCATGCCGAAGGTCTTGCAGTTTTCATGGCGCTAAAATGGGCCTCGGACGAAGGGTTCCTTCATGTTAGACTTGTTACAGATTGTTTTAACTTGGTTTTGCAGGCTGCGGGAGCGGAGAAGCCGATTGCATCTATCAACTGCATTATCCAAGATATTATTAAGTTTATTGCGTCTAATTTTCATTGTTGCTCTCTTAGTTTCTGTCCTAGGGGAGTGAATAGGATAGCTCATAACCTTGCTCAGAGAGCTCTTGTTTAAGCTATGCTATTTGTTGCTGTCAAAAAAAAAAAAAATTATCTAAATGTAATTAGAAAGGCCTCACACTATTTTAGTAATTAGAATCCTCTCCATTTCTTTTCTCTTCATTTCCTCTCACAAACGCATTTAATAATATTATCCTCTCCATACTCTATTAATCCTTTAATTCTATGCATAAATCGTGAACCGTTCGATGTTGATAGAATTCAATCTCGTCCGTTGATAGAAAATAGACTCTCCATTTCTTTTTAGGAAATGGAGAGGAGTTTTACTCCTATTTTAGTATGAGTTCAGAAGGACAATTTAACGCCGATGGACTTGAAATGAGGTTATGAGTTTTAGTGTATCATCCCTTGATACTTTATAACTTTAATAATCGCGAAAGTGGTAAATAACCCTCTTAAGTTTACTTCTACGTGAGATTAGGCCCCTTAAGTTTGATTTGGAGTAAACAACCCTCTTAACTTTGCTATAAAGTGAAATCAAACTCCTTTTATTTTTCCGGCCAAAATCTCACCGGATTTTTCAATTTCTCATATCGGTGTACATATTAGGTATAAATTTCACTCCTTATTACTTTATATATGTAAATGTACCGTAATATTTATAGCGTCTTAAAAAAACACATGATCATACTCTTGATATTAATAATCAAAATACCGACTAAAATGCGTGAATGAAGAATAATTATGAATTCCAGTAATTGCGCACACTCAATAGTCGTACAATATATTTTTCCCTACCAACACCCTTGAATGATGCGAAGAATAATAGCTGCATCTTCAACAATTTAATTTGTAACTAGTGTAGATCCCGTGCTAAAGCACGGAATTTTTGAGATATAATATGACATAGTGTTAAATACTTTGGTAGAATATATTTTTGTATAAATATTCACAAATAATGCTTTTCATAACTCAAGAACTCAGTTTTTAGATCTAGCTTTGAGGACGGAAAACCTTGAATTCGATTACTTTGTTCATCGTTTTAATTAGATTTTGGGAGAATATGGTAAAAAACCCTAGAGAAAGGATCATGAGCGACGACTGAACGAAAGCTACGTAACTCTGAGATTGACTCCCATGCTCATGGCAAGGAAGTCAAATCTCCAACGACAAAGGGAGATGACTTTACGAGGACGGAGCATCCCTGCTAATCAGACTGATACGTCCTCAACTTTGCAAGAACAGGAGAAGGATTATGAGAAGAACAATGTCGATGAGATGAATGTTTGCCAAAACCCTAAGGAAACGTGTCATGGACCAACTAATGATGTAGGTGAGGGAGGAATGACCAAATCTATGACTGAAATAATCGGTATTCCTGAACTGGTGATTGAAACGGAAGATGAGGGAGAATCTGATGAAGAAGAAGAAGTTTTTAATGAAGATGAAGAAGAGTTTGAGGATACTGTGGTCTCTGAGACGCAGGAAAATCTTGAGGTTGATCAGACTGCAGAAATAGAGGAAAACCCTAATGGAGAACAGAGTCAAGGACGACAGGAGACTGAAATGTTGCAGTTAGAAGATGAGGATGTAGAGGAAGAGGTAGAATACTGGAGTCAAGCTGTGGTGTGTTTCATACTTGGAGCCAACCCTCCATGGGAGATCATAGAGGGTTTTGTCAGACGCATTTGGACGAAGTTCAATATAGACAAGATATCCTTCATGCCAAATGGGATCTTTTTGGTTAGATTTAAAAGTATGGAGATGAAGGAAAAGGTCTTACAGTCAGGATATTATATGTTCGATAATAAGCCACTGATTGTTAAGGAATGGGTAAAAGATATGGAGATGAAGAAGGATGATGTGAGTTCTGTGCCGGCTTGGATAAGGCTTCACAATCTTCCTTTGAAATTCTGGGGGAAGGGGTTGCCTAAGATAGCCAGTCTAGTAGGAAATTACGTCAAGAGTGATGTGGCTACAGAGGAGAGAACAAGGTTGGGATATGCCAGGGTTATGGTGGAAATGGAGGTGGATCAAAAGTTGCCTGGAAACATTGAGTTTAAAGATGAGAAGGGGGTGGTGAATAAGGTGGCCGTGGAGTATGAGTGGAAACCAATTAGATGCACTAAATGCAAGGGCATGGGGCATGACAAGGAACAATGCAAAAGAGGAGAAGTGAAGTGATAAGTGCATATTTTATATACGTTCACCCCCTATATTAGCTTCATTTTACATGTCATTTGGCACTTATCATAGTGTTGTAAGCTAATATTTGTTGTTCTAGTGTATTTGCTTGTCTTAACATATTTTTGTAGTAATCTAAGCATTTAGAGGCTTTTTCCTATCATTTTATACACTAAGTTCATTAAGCTAATCAAGACCAAGTGTTGGACTAAGCATGGAGCATGGGATTGGGTTTTGCATGAAGAAATTGATGGATTAGTATGAGTAATGCAAATGTTGCCAACAAACAAAGTCAAAGCCCAAATGTTCAAGTCCAAGTCAAGGTGGAAAGCATAAGATTCCAACATGCTTAGGATGCTTTTTGGGAGCTCTACAGATCATAGATGAGGCATTTACCCGGGTGATTAAGGAGCATTTAAGTATAAACTTTGGAATCCTCACGCAATTAATAGAGGAATTAAGAGAAATCACCCGGAAACACACGACCCCGATCGGGGCCATGCAACCCCGATCGGGGCCGCATGCATCTAGGCTTTTACGTTTTGCTTTCCTCTCCTATAAATAGGAGAGGTATTCCGAGGCTTTGGTCATCCAATCTTTACGTTTCATTTTCACTTTACAATAGCCTTAAGCTTTATATTTCTCTCATTAGTCTTCTCATTTTAGTTTACAAGTTGTTAAGCTTTCTTTAGTTTAATCTTTCAACATTTGGTACTCAAGTTATTGTTCAAGCATTTTGTTATTCAAGCATTTGGTTATTATACATTTCTCCTTTACAAGTTCTTCCCTATTGAGGTATTCTTATTTCTATTTTGCAATTCTACATTTCTATTTTAGTTACCACATAGTTGATAATCAAGTATTCCATTTTACATTAGCATCGTTCTTTTCCCATGTTATATCATCTAATTAATATAAATCTTATAACCATGTTTAATATTTCTTACAATTTAGTTTACAATTTACATTTTAGTATGAGTAGCTAAATTTCCTAGTCTAAGGGCTAGGGGAGCCATGCATAAACTTAATATATAAACATGATAAAATAAGTTAATAATAATATTGATCATATTGCTTCTATCACATGCTTGTGCCACAATGTTTAATCTTTGTTTAGGGCCTTATTCAAATGATTAAGTTTGTTCATTCGTTCTATAAGTCGAGAGGCACGGAATTGAATTAGACTAAGCATGTATAGTAGGACGACCTAGTCATGGACGAGAGTTTCTCTAGGACCCGGTTTATGGTTGACACTAATATCGTAAGGTGGGTGTCTCTAAGCCTAAGCAATTGACAATGTTATTAGTACTGAATTTATCATAATCATATGTTTACTTTTGCATGTGTGACCCGAATCCCTTAGACTCTCTTTTAATTATATAGTTTACATCACAATTTTTATTAATCATCAAGCAACCAAATCAAACCAAAAACGAAATCGACCTTGATAAAAATCTACCCATAGCAATTCACAACGTAATTCCCGTTTCCTTGTGGTTCGACCCCTATTACTACATTTACTTGTGTTTAGGGAATTTATCTTTGCATAGGCACACGACAAGCCTATCATGAAGAAACATGAGAACCAGGGTGTCAAAAAAGTGTGGAGGCCTGTGGTGAATAAGCCTGCAGTAGAGCCAGTTGCCAGGACTGTGGTTGTGCAACCTGTGCAGTCACCTGTAATCCCTGTTATCAGGGAGGAAGGGCGATTCATTACTCCTACCAAAAGGCTAGTTAAGATGCATAGGCAGGAGAGGAGTGGTGAAGGAAATAGTAATGAAAATTTTGGAGCTTATTCTTATAAAGAGATTGTAACATCTCCTTCAAAGAAGACTGTGTTAGCTCAAAGGCACTCTACATCTCCTATTTGTTCCAATGGATAGCATAGGCTTTTGGAATGTACGAGGTATGAATAGAGTAGATAAACAGAAACATATAAGTTACTTTTTACAGAATAAAGATGTAGGTTTATTTGGGTTATTGGAGACTAAAATAAAGAATAAATTTTTTAATAAAGTTGTAAATAACTTTAATAATGGTTGGAGCATAACTACCAACAATGATTATCATAGTGGTGGAAGAATTTGGGTCTTATGGAAGCCTGGGATGTTCAATGTGCATGTCATTGAGTATAATGCTCAATATATCCACATGAAGGTGCAGGCTTTGGTGACTAGGAATGTTTTCTACTTGACAATGGTCTATGCTTTCAATGGCATCAGTGAGAGGGCTCCTCTTTGGGATCAATTGAGGAAGTTTGCTAATCAAAGTTCTGGTCCATGGGCAATAGCTGGGGATTTCAACTGTGTGCTAGCTGCTCAGGAAAGGTGTGGAGGAGATACGACTATAGCTGAGATGGAACCCTTCAGGAAATGTGTAGATGAATGTGAGGTGATAGACATCACTGCTGTAGGGTCAGTTTTTACTTGGAATAACAAACAGAGGCCTGGGGAGAGGATATACAGTCGGTTGGATAGGTTCCTGGTGAATAGAGCTTGGTGTGATAGTTTCCCTGATTTGTATGCTCAATTCTTGCCTGAGGGGATGATGGATCACACTCCATGTATTGTCAGGAGCAACAAGGTGGTGCAAGGGACTAGGAGTTTCAAATATTTCAATATGTGGGGCAAGTCTAAAGAGTCCTTACCCCTTCTGAGAGAGCATTGGAAGTTTGATATTGATGGTACCCCTCTTTTTAAATTAGCAAAAAACCTTAAAAATCTTAAGCCAGGGTTAAAGAAACTGAATAGGGAGAGTTTTAGTGATGTTGAGAAGAGTACTAACATTTTAGAGCAGCAAGTTGAGGAGATGCAGATTCAATTGGGAGTTGATCCCTCAGACTTAAGTCTTATAAACCAGGAATATGAAGCCAGATTGAAGCTTAAGGAGTTGCAATGTGCTAGGGATAGTTTCTTGCTCCAGAAAGCAAAGAGTGAGTGGATCAAGGAGGGTGATACAAACTCAGCATACTTCCATATCATCATTAAGAAGAGGAGAAACAGGAATAAGATTTTTGTGATTGAGAATATGAGTGGGAAAGTTTGTGACACTAGTGATCAGGTCTAGGCTGCCTTTCTGGAATTTTATGAGCATCTGCTGGGAACAAACCAGACTACTAAACCTGTCCATAAACGTGTCATTGCTCAGGGGAAGAAGTGCACAAGGGAACATCAAGCTCAGCTTCTTAGGCCAGTTACAGGAGAGGAGATCAAAGAAGCAATGTTTAGCATCCCTGACATCAAGGCCCCTGGCCCTGATGGATACACAAGCGGTTTCTTTAGAGATGCTTGGGGAGAGATTGGCAAACAGGTAGTAGTTGCAGTCAAAGACTTTTTCTTGAATGGGAGGCTCTTGAAACAGTTTAATGCAACAACCTTGACACTCATTCCTAAATGTGAGAGACCTAAGGATGTAACTCAGTTTCGTCCTATTGTATGTTGTCATGTAGTCTACAAGGTCATTTCAAAGTTGCTTTGTGCAAGACTTGCATCTGTGCTGCCTGAAATAGTACACATGAATCAGGGGCCGTTTATTCAAGACAGGAGCATTCAGGAAAACATTTTAATTTGCCAGGATCTCATTAGACTCTATGAGAGGCCTTCTGTGTCTCCTAGATGTATGCTAAAAATTGATTTACAGAAGGCATACGATACAGTGGAGTGGAGCTTTGTTGAGCAGTTGATGGATCTACTAGACTTTCCTGCTGGTTTTAAAGAGAGAATTTTGCAATGTATCACTACTCCTACCTTCTCCTTGGCACTGAATGGAGAGAGTTTTGGGTACTTCCCAGCTAAGAGGGGTTTAAGGCAAGGAGACCCACTGTCCCCCTTGTTGTTTACCCTATGTATGGATTATTTGACTTGAATGCTGAAGTATGCTGCGTCTAAATACCAGTTCAAGTATCACCCCTTATGCAAAGAGTTGAAGATTACAAATCTTATGTTTGCAGATGATGTTTTGATGTTCAGTAATGGGGATGCTGTGTCTATGATGCTCCTTCTGAAATCTTTCTCAACCTTCTCAAAAACTTCTGGACTTAAAGTGAGTGCTAGTAAGTCTAATGCTTACTTTAATGGAGTGAATGAAGAGCTCAAATGTGATTTCCTGAGTGTGTTTGGGTTTAAAGAAGGCAAGCTACCATTCAGGTATCTAGGGATGCCTATCCAGACTACGAGATTAAAGAAGAAGGACTGTGAGTGCTTGGTGGATAAAATTTGCAACAGAATACATAGTTATGGTGCCAGGAAGTTCTCCTATGCAGTAGGCTCACTTTGGTTCAAAGATGTCTTGAATTCTTTACACTCCTATTGGGCTTCTTTGTTTGTTCTCCCTAAAGGAGTCATACAAAGAATAGAAGCTACATGCGAATTTTTATGGGATGGCAAAGGTGAGTATAGACGAAGTCCTTTAGTAGCCTGGGATACTATATGTAGGCCAAAGGAAGGAAGGGGATTGGGGCTAAAGAATCAGGAATTGTGGAATATTGCTATGGTTGGTAGACTTGTGGATTGGATTGCAACTAAGAAGGAGTCGTTATGGGTCCAATGGGTGAATGCAAATTATTTAAAGGGGGTTCTGGCGGAGTACACGCTACTAGCAACTCCACTGGGTGTGGAGGAGGATTTGCAAGGTGAAGCGGTGATTGCTAATGGATACAATCGGGGGTATGGCGGGTGCGATATCGGTTACACTCCTGCCAAGGTTGCTATGAATGGCTTAGAGGAGCAAGGATTAAGGTAGACTGGCATAATGCAATTTGGGACAGTTGGAATCTACCTAAACACAAAGTTCATGGGATGGCTTATAGCTCACAAATCCCAAAGATACTAACAAGAGACGAAAGGATTTGGGATGAATGTGGATGAAATGTGTTTCTTATGTGGGCAGGCAGAAGAGACACATGAACATTTATTTTTTGAATGTGCCTTTAGCAGACGGGTAATACAAGAACTGATGAAAATTTCTGGCTTAAAACTTCCCGATTCGATGTCTCAGACCGGTGCATTCATAACACCGGCCCGAAAACGCAGAGGAAGGTTAAGAATGCTATGGTGTTGAGTGCCATGTATCATGTGTGGCAGCAGAGAAACAAGAGTCGTATAGAGCAGCTGGTCCTGAGGCCTAGTCGTACCGCATTGTTGATCAATGATGATATGAAGAGGAGGATAAAAGAACGGGATAAGAGGAAGTTGAATACACAAGAGTTAGATTGGCTAGGGCGCTTGAATTTTCTTTAACCATTGGAAAGGTTTAGGCCTATTTTGTATTTGAAACTCTTTTTTTTATATATATAATACACTCACATTTTACCAAAAAAAAAAAAAAAAAATTCACAAATAAGAATTATATATAAGGTAGGCCAACATTTGTATAGATTATAGAATGAGCAAAAATGTTAAGCCCAATACCAGATAGCTATTAAATATGTTAAGGCCCAATATATATAGGTAAAAAAATTTGAGCGGGAAAATTTTTAGATTCGCCTATTCTTTTAGTAAATAGAGGATTTTGGAGGGGAAGATCAATTTGGCAAACCATGGATTTGATCTTAGATTACCGGGCAAACAACTCGACAGTTTTTTAGGGTCATCATCACCGCCCTTACTTGATGACAGGAGCACACAAATAAAAAAGTAAACGTATCCGAGAGAAATTTATACCTAATATGTATACCGATATGAGAAATTGTTGAGAATTTGAAAAATCCGGTGAGATTTTGACCAGAAAAATAAAAAGGGCTTGATTTCACTTTATAGCAAAGTTAAGGGGTTATTTACTCCAAATCAAACTTAAGGGGCTTAATCTCACGTAGAAGTAAACTTAGAGGGTTGTTTACCACTTTCGCGCTTTAATAATTTAGCGGACATTTACAGTAAAGTTAAATATAAGCGACTTTTTAAATACAACATATTTTGTAAGTATCTTGGATTCTCGGGTGGAAAGAAGATATTAACGTAATATTGTTAAATGGACATACAAATTTTAATAGGGGTGAGTTAGAGTTGGCATAAAGGGCCGCGGGTCGGTGGGCGGCACGGCCAGGCGAGAAAATTGAGGAAGCACGGGCACAGCACGACTGAGCTTGAGACGGGCGCGATTTTCTTCAGAATTCCGTGCCTAGGCACGACACGACCCAGGCACAGTGGAGTCCGGCACGCATCAGGCACGACGGGCTTGGCACGGCCCGAAGAATGGCCCATTGATCATTATTTATTAAACAAAAAGTACATTAATATTTAATAAAATATATATTTAAACCATTAATCATCATTTATTAAACAAAAATTACATTAATATTTAATAAAATATATATTTAAACCATTAATCATCATTTATTAAACAAAAAATACTAAAAATATATCAATTATATAACTTTTTTTTAAAATAAAAAATATTAAAGCACATGGGCCGGCCCACGGACAAGGCACGAAAAGCCCATGGGCCAGGCACGACCCGAGCACGAAAATGGCCGTGCCTTGAGCGGGCCGCGGCGTAGGTTTGAATCAGTGGGCTTGGCACGGCACGACCCGAGGAGCTCAATATCCGTGCCTGGGCCGGGCCATTTTTGGGGGAAGGCACGACGGGCCGGCCCAGCACGGCCCATTGCCTACTCTAGGGTGAGTGCTGAATTGGTCCAAACACCGATTCAAACAAAGACCAATATAAATTCACAAAATCAACTATAATAAATAATCAAAGTACTACTCCCTCCATTCAACTCCACTTTACATGTATTCCATTTCCGTTCATTCAACTCCACTTTACAGGTTTCCTTATTTGGCTAAAAAAATGACAATTCTATCCTTATTGAAAATCTTTATTTACAAAAAATGTCACACAAACCCCACACTAACCCACCATAAAACCCCACCTTTATGTTTTTTTAATATTTTTAACCTCTTCTTTCTCTTTCCTCATGTACTTTTAATACTTTTTTAATCCGCTCCTTAATATCCGTGTAAAACCAAAGTTACAAAGTGGAGTTGAATGGAGGGAGTAGTAAATTTATACTCTATAATGATTAACTTTGAGTTTTATAATGTCTTTTAAATGTAAAATTCTAATAAACTTCGTAAAATTATACTTCGTATTATTTAATCTTGAAAAACATAACGATCAAGAAATGACGAACAAGGACCGCACCTTAATAGATTCGGTTCGGGTTTACTTCAAACTATATAGTCATTCGAACCATTTTTTTGAACAATAGATCCTGGTATAGACGGGTGGGGCGAACAGACGGGTAAAGACCTCTAATAAAATGGGTAGGGGGACAAGGTGGGGCACCCCCATGTGCTTCCCACTTTATGACGAAATGGGTATTTTGTGTGGGAAAATGGTATCCGTCTATACGTATAGACGGATAGTGTCCGTCTATAATGAGAATTTGTGTTTTTTGAATCCGGACCTAAACTTGCTACACCTATGCAAAATACACAAATATGCAATTCTCAAAAGCAAGTGTAACTTGATTTTATTGACTCCCTCCTCTCCTTCCACTCACTCTCATTCATCAGTTCCTTCCTCCTTCCAGTGTTTCGAAGACAACCCTAGATCTCTACTTCCTCTCATTTTCTCTCACTAAAGCTTCTTCCTTAAGCTACAATGGCGAACAACTTAGACATGTCACTCGACGACCTCATCAAGAGCAACAAATCATCTTCTTCATCACGCTCTGGCGGCCATCGTCGCTCCGGCGCAGCTCCACCTCGCCGTTTTGATAATCGCGTCGCCAATCGCGCCGCACCTTACTCTATGCCTAAGGTATTTGTTTCATCGTTTTCTTTATTATCTTTTTGTTTATTAAAACAGCGAATATTTACATAATTACATGATTTGTTAATTAATTGAAGGCGCCGGATACTTTATGGAAGCATGATATGTTCGGAAATCGAGGAAGTTATGGCGGCGTAGGCGGAGGAGGAGGAAGACGAGAAGGAGAATCTTCAATTGAGACTGGAACTAAGATTTACATTTCTAATTTGGACTACGGTGTTTCTACTGATGATGTTAAGGTATAAACAATTTAACTCTTGAGAGTTTTGTAGTTTACAAATTCTTGTGTAAAACGGATTTATGCAAGAAGTTTGTATAGCGGATTAATTAATGCTTGAATTTTCTTTAAAATGTATCTTGATATTTGTAATAATAACTGATCGATCTTATCAGTAGCTAAAGTAAGTAGATTAGGCACCTAAAACCGATTCTCTGCAAGTTTATATGCTATTAGCCTATTAGAAATACCGAAAATTTACAAATTCTTGTATATTACGATTTATTAATACCGAACTTTTCATTGAAATGCGTCTTGATATCTGTGTTAATCGTTCATTGTTGTAGTAATGTGGAATTTAGGTTTATTTTTTCTTGAATTTTGTAGGAAACTGAGTGATAACTATAGTTTCAGCTTTGAATCTGATTTGTATTCTTGATTGGAACAAGCTTTGGACTTTGTAGTCTCTGCTTGCTTGATTTTACGTTTTCTTTGTCCGCAATAGCTAGGGACTAGGGTGAGCTGTTACCGTAAGCAGAAGTATAGTTTACGTTGTGTTGATGTTGGCAGTAGCTAAAATAAGTAGTTTAAGCACCTGAAATCGATTCTCTACTAGTTGATATGCTGTTAGTTATGAGAGGTTTATAAATTTGTGAACGCATCGATCTCTCATACCTCGTTAGTGGTATATATTTGTAGTATGTTTACTTTGTTGGATTCGTGGATACAAGGAGGATTTGTTTTGTGCTTTAGGGTACTGTGATTGCACAATCAGTTACGGAACTACTATAGCACATGCAATTTGTTCTTGTAGTATAATTTTTGCGTTGCTATGGAGTTGTGAAACCGCTTTCTTTTTGGAGGGTAGGGGGAGATTGTAGGATTTTACAATGTTGTTTTGATAGTTATGATTGTATCTAATTACTCAATAGTACCATCAAGTCAGGTGTATGAGTGTTTGTACCTAACTACCTAAGTATAGTTAGATATTCCACTTAATAAGTTACTAGTGTAGAATTTCTTCCTGGAGGTCAATTTTTGTTTGTCGGCTGCTCTGTTTCTCTCATTTAGTTTTTGTGTTGCCAATACATTCATGCATTACTCTGCATATATGTTTATAGATTACAAAGAGGCTGATTGTTTTGATTGTTTATTTATATGTTGGTCACATGTGTTTGCTGACATCAGTAATCTATTTTAAGGAGCTCTTTTCTGAGGTTGGTGACCTGAAGCGTTACACTGTCCATTATGATAGAAGCGGGAGATCAAAGGTACTCAGCGTATTCTTTCTACTCTCATTTTTTTGTTCTTCTTTGGTTCCCTGGATGATATCAAGAACAAGATCTGGTACTTCTGTCAGGGAACTGCTGAAGTTGTTTACTCTAGGAGGAATGATGCTCTGGCCGCTGTCAAGAGGTACAACAATGTCGAGCTTGATGGAAAACCTATAAAAATCGAGATTGTTGGCACAAATATTTCCAGTGCAGGAGCTCCACCACCAGCTTTTAATGGTTTTCCTAGAAATCCACTTGGATATGATAGAATGTACGTGATTTCTTATCTTAACATCATACTTTTTTGTTTGTCAGCATACTTCTCTGATCATGTTCTTAAAATGAGTTGTTCCTCGAATTAAGTTCTCTTCCTTAGCGGAGCTCCTTTTTGTTTCCTCTAAAGACTTTTCAAAATCTTTTCCTTTGTTTGAGTAGTACTATTTGTTTACGTAACTTACTGAGGAGCTGAGGAGCACTGAGCAACGCGAGAATATTATTTTGCAGCCCACGTAATGGCTCTATGTTCATCTAGCTGTATTAGATCAGTAATTGATGGTTGTTACCACAAATTATACATGGGTCAGAACTCAGAAGTGAAATTGGCGTTATGCTTGTGCTATATATGTTGAATCCGGTGAAACATTTGTTAAACAAATGCAACAGAACCATGGAAGTATGGAGTGAGCAGCAACTCAATGACGATATACAAAGGAGCGGATTGTGTATCTGTCATACCTTAAACCTAACTATTCTTTACAGTTGTGAACTTGTGATTTTTGAATTTGATGTTATCCATCTGTTGTCTGTTTTTCTGGGGTTTTTCTATTGATAGAAACTCAGTGTTTATCTAAGCTTTCCAGTTTCTGGATTAAGTTGTCTGTATGTAAACTGTGAAGTATCGACTTTAGCGTAGATTTGATCATGCTGCAAGTTTTGTTTGGCTTCTGACTTGTATACGTGGTTAATGTGTTCAAGGTCCTACTTTCATGGTACATCTTCAGTATAAACACCGTAGTGCAGATTTCTATTCTGGCAGTAGATCATTTTAAATACTAATCTGTAGCTCCTTTAGTTTTTTTTTTTTTTGTTTAAAGTTTTAAACTAATCTCACTTTATAATCTCGCAGGGGACGAGGGAGAGGAGGTCCAATGGGGCGTCCGCGCGGTGGGCGTAGTTTTGGCAGAGGCCGTGGGAGAGGAAGAGACCGTGATGAAAAGATATCTGCAGAGGATTTAGATGCTGAGTTAGAAAAATACCACTCAGCAGCTGTGAAAACAGAGGAACCAATGAAAACTGACGAGTGAAGAACCACGATTATATATCTCTTTGGTCTCTCCAAGTCTTTATCATATGCTTACGCAAATGTGTTGTTGACGACGACTCCCAACTATTTTGTTTATATCTATCTATATCATCTCTTAGGCAGAGGCGAATAGTTGTTGGCAATAGATGGATCTTGGTTCTGAAAGCTTGGGTATTGTACCTTCTGATCTTGCGGTTGTGACTTGGAAGTATAATATGTTGATGCTATTACTCTGTTCTTGTTCCGAAACCAGTGATTGTCATGACGCTCTCACTAATTTTTCTTCCATTGAGAGCCGTTTCCTTGTTTTGTGATATATACTTGGTCGGTATATTAGTGTAACAATTTACCTTAGATCATTGTGGTTCTACGGAATAGAAAGAAGATTGGATGGTGAACATGATTTGTGTACCGACGATCAAGCACATTTTTGGGGTTACCAATGCGTCATTTATTATCCGTCATCTTCCCTAGAGTTGGCATTGGGCCGTGTTGGGTCGGCACGCTCTCCCAAAAAATGGCCCAGCCCAGGCACGGATATTGGGTTGGCCGTGCCGTGTCGTACCTGACCCACTCACTCAAACCCCCCACCGCGGCCCACTCCTGGCACGCCCAATTTCGTGCTCGGGCCGTGCCTGGCCCATGAGCTAATCGTGCCTGGCACGTGGGCTGGCCCAATAGCCTTAGTATTTTTTTTCTAAATACTTTTTGATTTATATAAATAATGAATATTAATGATTTAAATATATATTTTATTAAATATTAATGTAATGTTTTGATTAGTTGATTACTTGTATTTTTAATTTACTAGATTTAATTAAATAATTAAAAAACGATATTAAAAAAAAAAAGAATTTAATTAAATAATTAAGAAACGGGCCAAATCTCGGGTCATGCCGTGCTAGGCCCGCCGTGCCTTGTTCGTGCCGGACCCTCCGTGCTTGGGCCGTGCCGTGCCTGGGCACGGGAATTCCCAAAAAACGCAGTCGCGGCCCGTGTCCAACCCGTGCCGTCATTACTGTTCTGTTCATCCGTGCCGTGTCGTGCCCATGCCGGACTCGTGCCGCCCGCCTTAGCCAGCTCGGATTGCCATCTATGTGACATTCTTCCCCTGCAATCCTGCTAAGCTATTTTTCCACTTTAGTTAGATGGATAGTCGCAGTGATATAATTCTATCCAATTTGGCAATTTCTAACCAACATGGTTATCATACTATTTTTATTAACTGAACATAACCAAGCTCAACTATGTCTACATTTAATGAAATTGATTCAGAATGCTACTAATATCATCTCCCATCCTTCACTAAATGAATATGTTGGAAAAGAAGATAATTGCATTTTTTTTCTATCTAAGAAAAACAAACCTACGAATGTTAAATGTCCAACACTGTTCATAAACAGGAAAAAAAATGATTTTTACAACTATAACGGGAGAAACCATACTAAATTGCTCCTCCCATTAGTTACAACACAAATACTTATATATATAAGACTAGCAAACCTGTAACACAACGTTCATTCAGGTACAAAACAAAGCTACATATCTCTCTTTGGCATTCGGTGTCCTTTTAGCTTCTCCCAGCTTGAGACAATCAATCCTATTAGCGAGTAAAACATCGCTTTAATGCAGGTTACTATAAAATACCAACAAGAAGACGGCCAATACCATGGATACATTAGCCGAAAGAACAGACTGATGAGATGTCGAGGGTACCGCCCAACCTGTACAACCAACACAATTAGCAACAATCAACTTCACACGACAACACCTCAGGAAAGTATGACAGCGGAACTTAACAAGAAAATAATACTCCGTATATGCTTAGCACAGTTTAAGAGTAACCTCGTTCCGTATTTATGCCCTACATGGCTACATCCTCTAGGTAAGGGTCTCCAGCAATGGTTTAGGGGAAGCTAATGATTATCCTCATGAGCTAACATATTAAAGAAGCGTCCATTATGGTACTTCAAAATCTGAGTCCTGGTAATCCTGAACGTAATTATTTTAACAGTCACAAAAACATCCTTGAACTTCTCGATGCAACTGACCATGCGTTAACATTTGCCGTCTTTTGTTACAGTAACTGCAAAACTTTCTATCTTCTAGAAAACAAACCACACATAATCAACTGGTCCTAACGATATTTTGCTCTTACCCCAAGCGACCAAAGCTTAAATCTCAGGAATTGATCAAAAACGCTTTACTGGTCATTTCAGAAGCCACCCAAGTCCAGAGCCTATAATACTCTTCCCTCCCTCCAATCCTCCATCCCTTGTCTATCTCACAGACACACAAAGGAAAATAAGTGGAAAAGAGCCACAAAAGGGTCGCAACTTCAGGGAAAATTGATTTCAGAATCCAAATCCTTCAATTGGTATAGTTTCAGCAGGCAAAAAGGCATAACTACTCACAGGGAAAAGTGCGTCTAAAGCATCCCAAGCTGCATGGCGAACAGTCCTGGTCGGATACATTGGACCTCCAGGAGATGTGAAGCTGTACAAGCAGGTCTTCAGCCGTGTACTAGTTGTCATTCTAAGCTCCAGGCCTAGATTAAGTAAAATAAAATCAGCATTTGTTAATATGGGTACTTTAGTAATGCCCCATAAACCAACCTAAACACTGTCTCGAGGAAGATACTATAGCAATGAGGTAGTATACCTTGAAGAACCTTAATTTGAGACAAATAATGCAGCAATACAGGCTCCACCTTTAATTTCTGAAGCTGAACAATCAGACAAATGGTAGTAAAACTTATTTTAGCATCAGGCGTGTTACTACCTTCATCTCAAGTATATTGTCACCCTTTGACTTTGGTAGTCAACTTGGACTTCTAGTTCTCAATATAAAATAGTTCTAATGTTTTGAAAAATCAAACCTGAAAAATTTGACATTGTACCTTTACATATATTTGAAGAGATCAATTGCCATAGTTGAACATCAAAGTCAAATGGGGACATTAGATATCGAAAGGAAGACGTGTAGAATTAGAAACTTTATTGTGCATTTTCCCAGCCTTGTTTACCTGATCAGTGAGCTCGATCACAAATATATCAGCCGGACCACCAACCAAGAAGGAAGTTGGAAAAGCAGGAAAATGGTTCAGGAAGCTATCAAGTCCGTCAACTGTGAGCAAGGAGCATCAACAGGATCAACAACAAAATTCAAGTGCTCCACATGACAAAGAACATTCACAGTCCATGAAACTACCTGCATTGTAAAAGAAAATAAATCTGGACAATAGAAGAAACAAATCTCGCTGAGCCTGAAAATTGCACGAATAATAACATCCACATAAGCCAGCGTTTTAGCCATCTCTGAAATCAAGTTAGCCAATAAAAGTTCGTATAGAAAGCTAGTATATGTGAGATCAAAGGCCATCACCCCACCTGTATAACAAGTTTTGTCAAGCGTGACTGGTCAAGTGCAACATCTTCAAGAAGATACTGGATGTGGCAGGAAAATCATAAATCTGTTAAGCTGGATTAGTCTGCCCGAACAGGAAAGTGCTGCAAGAATCAATACAAGAAAGTAGAGGAACTTACATAAAATAGTGACTGAAATTGCCTGGTGTTGGTCTGGACATCAATCCTGGATATCAAATTTTCTTGTAAGTAGGAAGATTGAAATCACTATCAATTTTATCGTTGCAGAGCGCATCAAAAGGTAACAAAAATACAAGGGAAACAGGGTCATGCATTTAAAAATTGAAAACCAATGTTCTGCAAATTTCCAAAGTGATTGAATTTTGTTGTTTTCAAAGTCCCTTCATCAAAGGTTTTCATTCTACTTTCCTGTATGCTGCAATAAACTGTTTGGGTTTACTACTGACTGACAAAAAACAGTGCCTTCCATCTTATTTTCTTGTATGATACGAGAAGCTGGCCTGTTTATTAATGAATGCACACTAACTTACACTAGCCGAACCAACCCAAAAACACTAACTTATTGACTAATTCTCAAATAAACAAAATAACCCATATGTCTAGTTCAAGTTATGAAAGGTACATACCAAAAAACATTTGTGGAACCCTGAACAAGAGCCGAAGAATACCGAAGAAGCTTTTCAGAGTCCTCAACTTTTATTTCAAACAACTGCAGAATTTAACACACATAATGCTCAACAGCAGATATGAATAAAAGAAACTAAGCACCACACAGAAGTTCCCTGATTAGAATACACAAGACAGACTGTTTGGAAACGAAAATGGCAAAGCAAAATGTCTCATTTTTTAGCCTTTCCTATAAACTATGAGCACCATGCGATCAGTGTCAATGGATAACCAAGTCCTTGTCACACACTCACACACAAGGAAACATGAATTGATGTGATTTTGATTCTTTAGCAGAAAATGCTAGTCAACAACTATTGGAATCAGTCTCTCAGTTTTTGCAAGAGATTGTTGCATGTGTTTGACCCCATTATCCAGCTTGGAGCGCAGGCCTGTTGGAGGTAACAGGGTAACATAATCTAGTTTGATTCAAAATCTCCGGAAAAAAACGACGCGACACTTGAAGCTCACATACCCATTTGTGGAACAACAACGCAAATATGTGAGATGCAAATGACTGGCTCCACAGTTTCACAATCAGATCAAGAATGGGTTGACCATCTTCTGGCACCTGGATAAAATGTTCAGAAAGTACGTCGTAAAAGCATAGGCGATTTCTTGATCCGTTTTCTACAGGAGCTATAGCATCAGAAGCCTTGATGAGAATTACTTCTGTCATCAGGTCCAATACAGAAAATTAGAATGTAGGACTCTGAAGGCAATCTTAGAGGAAACTTAAGCAAGAAAGTCTATACATGTTGTTTCAAGATGCGGACCACGCTCAAATAGAGGCAGCAAGCATATATGTATCCGAATAATCAGTATCAATGGGTACTAGGCCTTGTCAAAAAATTTGATGAAGGACTGGTAATCAAGACACTATGACAGCAATATAGTGCAGCAACAATTACATATCTGACTCATTATGGTAATGTTGATGCTAAGAACTTGTCCATTGTTGGCAGAAGACTAAAATACGATACGAATTATCCTCTACCACACAAATAAACAAACTGTAAGTACACACATCAAGAATCAGCTACAACAAGTGGAACGAAAAGTGCAATTAAGACAAAGGCGCAATATACAGTATCCATCTCTCTATAATCTTCAGCAGCCATTATTTGTTTCTTAATGGAGAAATTTATGGTTGTAGACCACATCTAGTCCATATTGTTTTCGACAAATCCTTTGTGCCTAGGTTGGCAAGAATTGAGATTTATAACAGTTCTTGCAATGTGACTATGCCAGTGGTTAGCTGCAGAATTGCAAAGAAGGTAAACTTGTGACTTAATACACTCAATAAACATGTAGACCACATCTAGTCCATATTGTTTTCGACAAATCCTTTGTGCCTAGCTTGGCAAGAATTGAGATTTATAACAGTTCTTGCAATGTGACTATGCCAGTGGTTAGCTGCAGAATTGCAAAGAAGGTAAACTTGTGACTTAATACACTCAATAAACAATTTTTTACTATCCACAACATATACAAATCCATTTCAAGCAAGATTAAATAGATAAATTGAGTGCCTATGACCCCAAAAGCATAAAGAGCAAGATTCTTTTATGTGTAGAGTACTCAAAATAGTGTCAAAGAAACACGACGACATTAAGATATTTTCATGTTTCTACCTTACGTTTACCTATATATCAAGAAACACAGCCACATTACGATAATTTCCGTATTCCTCACATAATTTTTTGCGGATCACTCCCCTTGTTTACGACCGGTAGTACAACAATAATCGAACTCAGCTAGAAAGCAACAGCTCTGATGAAAAATCAACTGGTCTCCTGGGGTAAACATCTAATAAAGCTATAAAGGCGTTAATTGATAAAGACGTAGTACCTTTGGCGCGATCATCAACTTCCAATGCTACGTCAGCAAATAATTCCTGCAACAAATTGCGCCGCTGAGACGGAGATGCTTCTGCCTGGACATCAGATAATTTAAATCAATAATTATGAGTTAGTTAGGCTGAGTAATACGAAGATCAAACTGAGTAATCAATTCGTGTCTAGTTACGTAGCAGTTGTCTTCAAGCAAAAGCCTTAAAATTCCTCCATATAAATGGCAAAAATCGCATTTTTAACGCAACTAAACTAAAATTGAGTTAGTTAGGTGGAATAATCAACAAAGATCAAACTGAGTAAATCAATCAGTTTCTAGAAGTTACCTAGCTCCAACTACCTGATGATAATCTCATTTTTAACGCAACTAAACTAAAACTGAGTTAGTTTAGCGGAATAATCAAATCAAACTGAGTAATGTCTAATAACGTAGCAGTTGGCATCAAGCAAAAACCTCATAATTTCTCCAACTACATGACGATTAAAAAACATCATTTTAACCCAATGAAACAAAAATTGAGTTAGTTAACGAAGATCAAACCGAGTAATGAATTAGTGTCTAATTATATAACCGTTCTCTTCAAGGAAAAACCTCAAAAATCCTCCAATTACATGACGATGAATAAAAAAAGCAATTAAACAAAAGAGTAAATTATCAAAAACTCCCTTTTAAAATACACTTTTTAAAATTTACTCCCTTTTAAAAAAAAGTTTAAAAATTACACCCAAAATATTGAAAAAATTTAAAAATTGCACCCTAACCTATATTTTTGCATTTTTATGACAAAAATGCCCCTCATTTTTTTATTTCTCATATGTTTATCGGCCTCCATTACAACTCTACCCACCTTTCTACCACCCACGAACTCCACCGTAAACCACCACAATCCTCCACCCAAAATCCACCATCATATTCGTTATATGAGAATAAAACCTTAGGGGCATTTTTGTTATAAAAATGTAAAAATAGGGGTTTGGGAGCAATTTTTAAATTTTTGCATTATTCTGGGTGTAATTTTTAATTTTTTTTTTAAAAGGGAGTAAATTTTAAAAATTGTATTTTAAAAGGGAGTTATTGATAATTTACCCTAAACAAAAATTGCGTTAGTTAGCTTGAGTAATTAACAAATATCAAACTGAGTAATTAATTAGTGCTGAATCACGTAACAGTTGCTTTCAGGCAGAAATACCAAAATTCCGCCAACAACATGACGATAAAAACAACGAAGATTACTATAATTCTAATATTACAATCTAAAAACTACAACAACCTAATAACTTCAATAAAAAATCACGCAATTAAACAAAAATCAATCCAAACAAGATATGAACCTAAAATCTCACTCGTAGAAGTTTCTTATAAATTTCTTGCGAAAAAGCAGTGAGATAAGCACGTCTTCGAGGAGTCATTTGTTTACCTATTATATTCTTTACGAGTAGTATTTTAATCAAAGGTAAACTAATGATTGAGACGGAGTAAAATAACTGTCGTCTTCAAGCAAAAACATCAAAACTTTACAAGTACATGACGATAAAAACAATGAACATTGCTATAAATCTAATAACAATTAAAAATCACGCAATAAAACAAAAATCAATCAAATAGCATCAACAAAATCTAAAATCTAAAATCAATCAAATAACATCAAGAGAATCAAAAATCTCACTCGTAGAAGCTTCTTATGAATTTCTAACGAAAGAGCGGTGAGATAAGCACGTCTTCGAGAATCCGAATTCTGCTGCATTTCTAATCACAAATCATCAAATCACAAAACATAAACCCTAAGATTTTAAATTCCGCGAAATCGAATACAAATTACTCCATACAATATGATTTTAAGTGATTATATTTCCAGATGACGGTGAAGTAATATGACGAAACGACGAGTTTTAGCATGAAATGATGAATTTGAATGTGAATTGAAGGAGTAGATGAGAATGCATTCAATGGAAGGAATTGGATATGGCGTAAGAAGGAAGGAAGCAAGTTGATGGAATTGATAACTTCTTTTGATTTCTGGAAAAGTGGAGATGGAAATAGTGACAGGTATTGAGAGGGAGAGGTGACACAAAATTTGCAAATTTCAGATAACATTAACACGTGTTAATTTTATTTCAGCAATAGGTCTTGGTATAGACGGATGGGGCGAATAGAAGGGTAAAGACCTCTAATAAAATGGATAGGGGGACAAGGTGGGGCACCCCATGTGCTTCCCACTTTATGGCGAATGGGTATTTTGTGAGAGAAAGTGGTATCCATGTATACGTATAGACGGATAGTGTCCGTCTATAATGAGAATTTGTGTTATTTCAGATAGGTAGGAGTGCAGGACGTCTTGCTTAAATCGTTTACATGTCATCTTAATTTAGGACGGTCTTAACCAAGAATTTGTATAGAATAAAAACGAAATATATTCACACAAGTTCTTATTTGTGGGCCTGTGGCTATAAAGTTGTGATGTTTTTCCATTCAAATAATGTTATAAATAAAGAAAACGGATTGTGAGACGTTACAAGTTTGAGACCGCCGCAAGAAAAATTTGCTGATTGAATTCTGGCATGCTTGAATCATTTGACTTTGGTAGCGTTGGTATGTAGTAATTGCCGCCGAATTTATTATAGGGTGACGAGATGTAACACGAAAGTGAAACCGATAATCTCAATCTCTATGGTAGGTGGTGTCATCGTGATTGTGATGCCTGGTCTGTAAAAGAAGATTTTAATGCTTTAACTAATGTGATGGATAGTAACAAATGACTGATTCATAACGATCATACTATGGGTTAAACCATTGCAATTAAAAAATGAAAAGGGAAAAGCAAGACAGTAGCGCAACTGAACAAGAAGAAATTAAAGTTAAATAGTTTGTAACCGAATAATTTGTAACCGTCGATTTCAATAAAAACTTGCCTGAAAGAGACTCAGAATGAATTGACCCGACTCAGTAAAGCGCATCATAGAAGTACAAGAATTGAGTTGCCCCACCCAAACTTCACTCAATTCCAATTAACACCTTTATTATTGCAACTTAGCTTTAAGTTGTTCGACAAATGTGATTTATCATTGTCAATTCAAAAATAGTCCAAGTAAATTTCACTGTTAAGTCACTCTCTAAAATTCCAGTCTAGATAACGTCAAAGAACATTAGTATTGGCGTATTACGCCTCATTTCCCTCGGTCTGGACCCGTACCTAGGTTGAGACTTCTCTCCAAGCCTTCGCATCCATTATGTTTTAACTACAGAGTACTGTGGAATCAGGGCACCGAATCATATTATGACGGCTCTCTTCATTACCAAGCATAGGAGGTTGACATCTCTGCTTCAAACGGCATCATCACCGCCAGTTAATTTATAGTACCATATATTACCACAAGCTTAGACGCTTGTTAGCTACCTACCCATGTTTGGTCTACTAGCCTTGTAACCGGCTGATTAATACTAATATAATCTTTCATTGATGTCAAAAATACAAATACAAATACTGAAAATAATTTTACTTCTACATTTCTACTTGAAATAACTAATTTAAATAACAATATATTGTATCAATCGACAAATGGATAAAGTGGATATAGACACCCATGACCCGTCTATAAGTAGCAAAGGAATAGGTTCACCAGCCAAACATATTTCTCCTTGCTTTTACCAACAACATCATTCTCCCTACCTAGAACATATTTACTACACATTGCCAGGCACATTCACTACGCATGCATGCATGGTGCACGCACTTGACTCTGTCCTAAGAAACGGTCTTATTGAAGAGGATACTACACGTGGGGAATTATGTGATTGAAAACATATGCACCCAAGCTCAAAAAAATTACACAGTAAAGGCAACAAGCGAAGATAGGGTGCAAGTAGGACTCCGGTGAATACTTAGTCAAGTGCGTACAGATGACAATATTGGACAATTATTAACCCAATCCAACCAATCATCTCCCACCTAATGCAACACTGAAAAGGAGTTGTGATGTATACGCAATCTCGCCCCATACTGAAACTGAGTTCTTTAAACGCTCTCATGCAAGTGGGATGGCAAGAAAACAAAACCTCCTTAAAAAGTATTAGCACTCCGTCCATTCCAATATCACTTCTGTTTGCATTGTCTCCAAATAATAGTCCCCTCGCCAAATATAACATGTTGCCTAAAGTAAAAGGATACTAGTATTACATCTCCTTTCTATCGTCCTCATACATTTGCACTTTGTGTGGATACAAAGTTAGGAGGGAGGGGGTAGTGTCAGCCATCAGGGAGTTAGCCCATCAAATTTTTCCAACGTTGGAAAGATTTTGATTTGATTTAGAGGACCATCTCCCCAGCTATTTCCCTCCAGTGTTCTATGCTAACCAAACAAAGGAAATTGTATCCTTTATTATCCCACTTCCTCCAATCACCTCACCCAAACAAGGTCTTAGTCAGATACTCAAACGAAAAGAATATAAATGAGATGGAGAGAAATCAAGAATACTACAACTATATACCTCTTTAGTCCCTTTAGAATCTATGGTTCAGTCTCTAGTTTCAATAAGCAAAGCCCACGCACTAACAAAAATAATAGCAAACCATCTAGGCTTATGTCTGGACCACTATCCGCAGATCCAACCCCAGGCAAAAAGACAGCATGAAATATGACCTCAAAGATAGCATTTATAGTCATACACCACAGACGTGCACAAGTAAGAAGTCACTCAATTGAAAGCGTAAATCAACAAAAGTACACATACTATGACACTCAAAAGTATCTTTGATGTAATTCTTTGAATAAGAGCAGCCTATTTGACAAATCAAGAGTTTGAAGAGCAATAAAAAACAAAACAAACGCTCATCTTAGTTTCTGAAGATAGTCTTAAGCTTCATCAATTTTGTTATTCATCAGCCAAAAGTAAGGACTTCTAGCGAACTACAAAACACACCAGTACCTCCTTTAATGCCTGAAAAAAAAACAATCAAAACAATGTTTATGAATAATCCCAGTAGAACTAAAATAAGAAAGAATTACGAGAAAGATGAAAGAAGACATGATTTCAAATATATGCCTTCAGGTCCTGAAGGCATGTAAGATGCAAGGTCAAGAATTGGGAGTGGGACAGCAAGAGCTTACTATGCAACTGGATATTGAACATTTGAACTTATATTAGTGGAGACAAGCAGAAGAAAAAAACGGACAATGCTAGAAAATATTTCCTAGATCAGTAGCAAAACTGATGTGGTGCAACAAACCAATGTGAGTTTAGTATCTCTGATAGTTTTCATCTATATTCCAACTCCCGTTGTACTTCTGGAATCATAAAGGATTTTGTGAGATGTAACATGTGCGATGAGGTATCTTCCAAGTTTAAGAACAGCATTAAGAACTTTTTATTCAAAACTTACAATGCGCCAAACTCAATGACACGGCTTAAACAGATTATCAGTATCAGTATCAGCCAACATCAAGCATCGTGATGATTTACCAAAGTCGGTTGGTGGTTTAGGAATTAAATCTTCTGAAGCAGCTAATAAAGCTCTTCAAATGAAACTTTTATGGAAAATTCTTATGGATAAGGAAAGTATTTGGGTCAAAGTGGTATCTAAAAAATACTTGAGAAATTGTTCACTCTTTGATCATAAGCCTAATTCAGCCTCTTCTTGGCAATGGCGTAAACTGATGAGTATTCGGACTCTTTTTAGAAAAGGACTGAGATGGCAGGTAGGTAATGGTAGCAACATTAAGTTTTGGTCTGATAATTGGGTTTTTTCACACCCACTTATTAGCAGTATGGTTGATGATGATAGTAACCGCGATCTTAATCTTTTGGTTAAAGATTTCATAACCTCAGACAAGCAATGGGATGTTTGTAAATTATCTAGTTTAGTGAATAACGATATTGTTAATCAGATTACTAACATTCCAGTGCCACATAATGATATTCCAGATACCCTTATTTGGGGGTTGTCCGTAGATGGAATTTTCTCTACCAAAACAGCAACTTGGTTAGCGCAAGGTTTGTTTGATCAAACTTTTGTCAAATGTGAATTTCAGTGGATTTGGAAATTGAATATTCCTCCTAAATTGAAATTTTTTCTTTGGAAAGCCTGTGTTGACGGCCTTCCAACGAAAAGTAGACTTCTCAAGAGTCATATTGATGTCCCACCTCATTGTGTTCTGTGCAACAATCCTTTTGAAAACAAAGATCATTTCTTTTACGAATGTCCCTTGATTGAATCCGTCATCCAAGACCTGAACATTATTAGTTTCAACGAGTTTTTGTCAAATTATGATACTATTACAAGTCAAAGTTTTCTAACGAAACTTAATTATCTCAAGGATTTAATTCCAAAAGATGACTTTATAAAGATTATTTTTATTTGGTGGAATGCATGGTTCCATAGAAATGATATTATCTTTAATAATGTTAATTTAAGTATCAGCAAACTTATTACTTTATGTAATAATAGTATTAAGACATGGAATGTGAATAGATTTAAGGATCTCAACAATCCCGAGGTAGAAGAATCCGCTAGAAACAATTCTAGTAAGGAAGAGATTTGGTGGGAAAAACCTACAAACGGTTTCTTAAAGCTAAATTTTGACGGATCGAGAATAGAAGGTAATAAAGCTGCTTTAGGATATTCTATAAGAGATCACAATGGTAAAGTCGTTTTGTTGGGAGCAAAAAATTGCGGATCCAATAGTATCCTTGTTGCGGAAGCACTTGCTTTAAAAGAAGGTATTTTAGCAGCTAAATACTTAGGAATCTCAAAGTTAATTGTGGAGGGTGATAACTTATGTGTTATTAACTCGATTCGAGGTACTTGGCAAATTCCGTGGGAAATTTCTAGTATTATCAAGGATGTGAAATTAGACCTTCATTTTTTCGATGAAGTGATAATTAAACATTGCTTTCGTGAAGCCAACAAGGTTGCTGACTTCATGGCTTCAGTTGGACATTCATGTCCAACTCTTTCGAGGTGGTTTGATAGCCGGTGGCTTCAACTTACCTCCCTCATTCGAAAGGATGAGATAGGTTGGTCCTACCCTAGAGGATCAACCTAGTTTTCTTACCTAATCAAAAAAAAAAAAAAAAAAAAAAAAAAAAAAAAATCAAGCATCGTGATGATGCAACCAACAAATGCTCAAGAGAGAAATGAAAATGCAAAGGAGTCGGACAACCAAATGAAGTGCAAGCTTTCACCCAATCGATTAAAACTTTCAAATAAACAGACAAACAAGAAGAAAATGGGCAGGCTGCATGGATGCTCAGAGAAACATCAAAACAGCTGGGTTAATTTTCCCGTCATCCTTAATCTAGTTCCCGCATAATTCTCTGTTCTCTATACTACAATTCTCCAACGTTGCAAAAGAATACGATTGACAGGAGCTACAGATGTTCCACATTTTTAGTCCCTATACTTGCAAGCAACTTAAATCCTAAACTGGTAATCTAGCTTGTTTACTGCTTAATGAGATAAATAATGCGATCCCAAGTTTAGAAAAGCTATGTATTACGTACTCACTCTGTCCCGGTCATTTGTTGTCCTTTTCCATTTTGTGGTGTCTCAGTCATTTGTTGTCCTTTCTATTTTAAGAATGGATTTGATGAGTAATTTGATCATTCCCACTCAATTTATTCCACTTGTCATTTAGTAATTGGCCCTCTACCCTTTCCTTGGTCTTTGTGCCAAAACCAAAGGACAACAAATGACCGAAACGGAGGGAGTATTTGTTAAGTCAAATCAAACAAACATATGACATCGCCCATAAGGATCTAGTCCAACCAAGACGCCTCGGTATCGTTCTTCGGATTAGCACCATTTTCCAAAATATGTGTCGAAAATGTTGCAAATACAAAGAATGAGAATCAATATACAGTTAAATAGAACCTAATATCGAAATCCAATCACACGGAAACTCGAATCAATCCAGGTAAACAACAATCCAGATACTTAATTCATTCATCACGAACCATCAAACAACAACAACAAAAAATCTAGGGTTTGACTTGAAAACATACTTTTTGTGCCTCTGAGCAAATGGAGAATTCTTCTCATCCTCCTCTGTTAATCAACATACACAAATGCATTATTAATTTATAATTACATCCATAATCATACGATTAATTGAAATCAATCAATATAACAAAAAAATGAAAAAATGAATAATACCAGTTAAACCAAGAGACATCTTGGTGATGATGGTGCCGGTGATGGCGAAACCAACGAGGAAAGGCCAGTTACGGTTCCACTCCCTCTTGAAGAATATTGGCCATGGATCGAATTTTCTCCACCCCATTTTTGTCTATCTTTTCTCTCTTTTTTGTTGAATCTGATCTGATTTCCAGTCTCTTGTGACTTTGTGAGTTTATCGGCTATGGAATTTACACTACTCTTTTGATCTTTTCTGTTGGTTGGACTTGTATAGGTGATTGTCTAAGCCCAGTCAGTACGTTTCGTATGATTGGGCCGTTTGCCATGTTTAGCATCGATTCTTGTTTAAGACGGGTCGGAGTGTGTTTAAAATTTTAAACGAGTTAAATGGGCAGTTGGTTTAAAAGTTTTTTTTTTTTGGGGCATCCGAAAAGAAAGATTCCTAGAGCGATCTCAAAGCCCGTCTAGCTAGGCCATGAGTGATACGAATTAAAATGCGGAAGCGATATTTGACGAATTAAACTTATAATTCATCAATAGTGAACGAACTCAAGACCTATTGAGATCGAACAAGTTAATATTCAAAGACGCACTTGAATATAAACTGAAATTGCTAAGCAAGCAAAGTTGTGATTTTTGATTATAATTGCTGAAAAATGATTTACAAAAACTCCAAGGCTATAAATAGCCAACAAGGGCGAACTGATCAGCCAACACAAGGCAGTGAAAAGTTGCACAATAACTAGCTAATTAAAACTATTACCAAAGCTAAATTAAGACCTCTTATTGCAACATTAAAACAAAGAAACTAAAGAGATAAATTAAGACTCCCCTTTATTAGCTAAGATAATAAGTAATAGATGACAAATTGTAAACTTGTCACTTATCCTATGTTGACGGTCCACTGCAAGATATTAAGCAAACGAAGCGCGCCACTAACCCCAACGAAATACCCGCACCCACTGCAAATACGAAGTCGCTTAACAAGCTACGAGCATCGTCACCATAGTCACTCGTATCAATGAGCTCTTCCATTAAGGTTCTTACGCACATAACTAAAACATAGACAATGAAAAGAAGATGTTAGGTTATTAATATCTTCAAGGATGCCTCTAACTTGATGATGCTCGCAATCCTTTTCTGCCCATTGAGTCAGCAGCTGAAGACAATCAGATGAAATTTTCAAATGGAGGATGCCCCGACTGCAAGCCTAATCCAAAGCCACTTTAATCCCAATAGCCTCCGCTTGAAGTGGTGACTCTGCGCGATTCTTAGTGGCTCCCTCAAACCAAACCTCTCCCATAGGATTGTAGGCAACCCATCCAAAAGCAGTTGCGAAGGAGTTCTCCCAGCTGGCATAGATGGTTTAAAAGTGTAGTCGGTAATATTTAGGAACAATGAGTTTGTCTCGTTTATCAAAGTGGGATAAAACTTTATCTATTTTATGTCTCATATTGAAATGTATACGTACTCCCTCTGTCCCGGTCATTTGTTGTCATTTTCCATTTTTTGGTGTCTCAGTTCATTGTTGTCCTTTCTATTTTAGAATTGCATTTGATGTACAATTTGGTCATTCACACTCAATTTCATCCACATGTCATTTAGTAATTGACTCTCTCCTATTTCTTTGGTCTTTTTGCCAAAATCAAATGAAAACAAATGACCGGGTCGGAGGGAATACATTTTAATTCTTAAGAGAGAATAACGGGCTTCTTAGCTGAAATTTGGATTGTTATTACTTACATTTTGTTATGTCGTGTCTGATAGGAGGACGTGTTACTTGTTACTTAATAGAATTTACACCGAGGCGAGCCCAACAAAAAAAGAAGAAAGATATAATCTCATCTATAAAATATAATTAAAAGGCTACCCCAAAATGACAAATAAACGCCCCCTAGACAAAGCCACGTAGGATCCAAAAAGTCACCTAGATTAAAATTTAATGTGACGTGGCATGTTTAAATGTGATGTTGCATATTTTTAATGTGACATGGCGAATTAATGTGACATGGATTATCAATTTATTATTACATGACATTAATTTAAATCATTTATCTATAAATTAATTTAATTCACTTATATCTATAATATTAAAGGATATTATTATTATTCTTAAATTAATTTTGTATATTAAATATATTGTCTTCCAAAATATATATAACCCTTACAAATTTACATCAAATTTCATAATCTATAATTAATATTGACATTTTAATTGAAATTTTTGTAATAAAACATGTTAATAAATTTCATAATTTATAATTTAAATTTAAATTTTTTGTAATCAAATATGTTAAAAAATTAATTAAACCTCTTCATATTACTAAATATTCACCATTATTAACATTTTACTATTTAATTCATTGTTTTTAAAATTTTTGTAATAAAACCTGATAATAAATTAATTAAACCTCTTCATATTACTAAACACCCACCATTATTAACATTTTCCTATTTAATTTTTTTTTTAATTAAACATGGTAATAAATTGATTAAAACTCTTCATAATACTTAACACACACCAAATTAATTAAAAGTTTTTCCTATTTAATTAATTTTTGTAATATAATATGTTAATAGTTGTATTAAAAAATCCTTATATTACTCAACACCCATAATTTTCACTAACATTTTGTCCTATTTAATTCATCTCTTGAGGTCCTCGGCAATCAATTATATAATTTAATAATACCACAAAATAAATAAAAAATTAAATTAAAATATGGGAATTTATGGTTGTGATAGGCTATCGCGCACCTATGCAAAAATAATATTTATACCCTAGCAAAACAAATGAATGTAGTACGTAGGGGTCGAACCACAGAGAGACGGGAGTTGTTAATTAGTTGTTATGGGTTGAATTCTATCGAGGTCGGTTACGTTTGATTGATTTGTTTGTTGATTAGAAAATAATAAACTATATGATAAAAGGAGTCTAGGGAAGTCGGGTCACACATGCAAATTATGTAAATGCTTAAATTAAACATAGGAGTTGATGAAACGTTAATTGTTTAGGCTTAGAGACACCCACCTTACGGCATTAGTGTCAACCATAGACCGGGTCCTAGAGAAACTCTCGTCCATGACTAGGTCGTCCTACTACCCGTGCTTAGTCTAATTCAATTCCGTGCATCTCGACTTTAGAACGAATGAACAAACTTAATCGATGAATAAGGCCTTTAAACAAAGATTAAACGTTAAGGTGCAAACATGTGATAGAAACAATTAGACAATATTATATCAACCTAATTTAACATTTTACAAATACTTTTTATGCATGGTTCCCTTCATTCCCTAGACAAAAGAAACTATTTTAACATAATGTAAATGTGAACTAAAATAATGACAAATAAAATGATAAATAACATAATAAAAATAGAATAAGAATTACCTTGAATGGAAATAGAAATGAAAATAGAAGAACAATGAAACTAGAACAAACTTGAAATGTAACTTGGAATTAAACTTGAAATGGAATTGTAATGTAATTGCTAAAAGAAAATGTAAACAAACTAAACTAAACTAAGCTAACCTAAACTAACTACTAAAATTTAGAGAGAATTTAGATGGAAAAATATGTGTGAGAGTTGTGTATCGTGGTGTGATTAGCACCCCTTATATAGAAAATAAGAGAGCAAAATTTGTAGAGGGAATCCAAAATGGTATCCTAAGCACGCTCTTAATTTTTTCTTCAATTCTTGGTTTAATGCTCACGGTATCCAAAGTTGGTGCTTTAATGCCTTGTTTATGAGTGCGATTAAGAGCATTAAGGAGGGCATCTTAAGTATTTTGGCATCCTAAGCTCTTCTTTAGCATCCAAATTTTCCACCACATTTTGGACTTGAATTCTTGGGCTTTGACTTGCACAATGACTTTTGCTTGTATTTTCATTTTGATCCAACACTTTATTCATGCAAAATCTATGCACTTCCAACACTTAGTCCAATCTTGCTCTCATACTTAGCCTTGTTTCTAGTGTTAGCACATTTTATAGTACTTTAGCTCATTTAGCTCATTTTCCTACAAAACACACTTGAACACGCAAATGCACTAGAAACACAATATTAGCTTAAAAACACTTTTATAAGTGCTAAAATGATATGTAAAATCAAACTAATATAAGAGGTTAAAATGTATAAAATATGCACTTATCAGGTTGTGTAATGACTATAAAACCTATAATACCTATAATAGTTTCTATTCACTTTATTTATTTAAAATATGCCCATTTGTCATGAGTTTCTAAGTTGTGGATTGTATTTTATGGTTTAATTTATTTTTTTGATTATATTGAGTATATTGAGTATTATTGTCGAGTATTATTGTTGAGTGTTGTTGTTGTTGTTGTTGCTGTGTCCAATAAAGTATATTTTAATTTGTTATGTTGTTGGTTTTATGAATCATTTGCTTTATATTTGAATTCATGTTTTTCAGTTGGTTTAATTTAAGTGACTTACATTGACAATGTTTTGATTCGTTTGTCAAGTTTTTACCAGGTTGATGTTTTATCTTTTGGTCAAAATGTATTTTTTATATAACTTTAAAGCACCATGAAACGTATGTGAATGCAGATAAGGCAAACCATCATATGGTAATCTGAAGAGGGAAGAAATACAAAAGGCACGAAATTGAGGTAAAATTAAAGGTAAAAAATTAGAAGGTAGAAACTGATAAGTAATGGATGATTGTTGATCTCAAAATAGAAGTCTTATAATATTTCTTTTAATTTGTTATTAAACGTATATTGTGGTGTAATTTTACTATTATACTTTCCCGATCAACCTATTTGAATTTGTATTTTTGTATTCACGAGTATAATCATCTATAACATAAATATTTCTTTTTCATTTTATATGAACTATTATCAAGGCATGTTATAAAAGGAAGCAAAATGGACCTTCGGATAAATATTAAATAGTATGATTTCTAAATTCTACTTCGTATGTTTTTAAGTTTATGTGTTTTTTTTGTCAAAACAGGAGTAATACATAAAACTTACTCTCATAATTTCCTAAAAAAAAAAAACTACTCTCATAATTAATGATAAATAAATAAGTACAAATAATTGAATGAAAAATCTTTAAAATTTCACAATTTACTTTTTGAACCATCATGACAATAATTAATCATTTTAGTTATGTCATTTCCTCTTCCAATTTAAGTTTTCTCCAACTCCCACATTTTGATTGTTTTTCTATAAAATTTACTTTACTTTTTTAAGTGATTTATACTTTTTTAACCATTATAAGATGATCGTTGATCTCAAAATGGAGATCTTATAATATTTCTTTAAGTTTGTTATTAAGCGTATATTGTTGTGTAATTTTACTATTATGCTTTTCCGATCAACCTATTTGAATTTGTATTCATGAGTATAATCATCTCTAACATATATTTTTCTTTCTCATTTCATATGAACTATTATCAAGGCATGTACTAAACGGAAGCGTACTAAAAAGAAACGAAAGTGAACCTTCAGATAAATATTAAATAGTATGGTTTCTAAATTCTAATCCGTATATTTTTAAGTTTATGTGCTTTTTTTTTTTCAAAACCGGAATAGATTATTTTATAATCTTTAATACTATTTTTATTTTTATATAGGATCGTGGACATAAGTATAACAAGAGATGGATCAAATTCTTGAAATAGTAATAAGGAACTTAAAAAATTTTATGAACCTTTTGGAATTCGGATTTAGGGAATATAGTTTTTTAGATTATTGAGCAATTGAAATGAAAATTTAATTCGTAATACATATATGGAGTAGATACCGATCATACCGGTGAATCGTATCTAATATTTTTCTATCGATATAATAAATGGTTTTCAAATGTAAATAATATTTGAAGCATGCACGTGGTGATAAGACTTCAAAGATATTTCTATGGAGGGTTGATGGAGAGGTCTTGAAATAATTTGGAGATGACTATACTGAGGTATTGAGTTTACAACCTTATAAGGTGTCATTGAAGATTTTTCCATACAAAATTTATTATATACGGATGGTTTCAACTTTAATATTTAAAAAACTCACTTTATTATATTACGGAGTAAAACACACATATATATAATGAGTCTTCTTTGTCATTGCTCTGTTGTCAAGTTTCTTAAAATTAGTAGCTACCACATTGTCACTTGCAGGACTCGATTTAAAAAAATAAACCAAAGTTGTCAAAAAAATAAGGTATTAATTAACTAATTTCTATGTATTTCAAGACTATATATTTTTAAATGGATCAACAACTAATTGCTCGAACAAATATTAACAATACAATAAAAATATCAAAACTAAAACAGATAAACCCGTGAATTTCACGGGTCACAAACCTAGTTTTGTCCTAATAATACTATATGATGTATGGAGTTCATAGATAAATCTAGAGTATTCTCTAAAATCTGATACGGGAGGAAGTCATTTTTTTTTAACAAAACTCATTAGGATCTTAATGCATTACCTCAACGTCCGGTATAACAAGGTTCATAATACTTTGAGAAATCTCCTTCATCCACGCTCTTTAACTTATACCCCAATATTAAAAATGTGTAAAAATGAGCTACACTATTAGTGTTACAACGTATAAAAGACAAAAAAATACTCAACCCAATTATATAAAGACAAGATAGTTACACTGTATAAAGTTACCAGGGGCTTCCTTGTGCTACTTCAATCCATCCACCACCGACAAGTAATCACTTTCAACGATAACCTTTCCAGTAATAACTTTTTTTTTTCCCGCTCGATCGTCTTGCCTCTTGAACACCATGATGACCCGGCACACCTTTGGCAAACGATGGTTCCATCAGCTTCACCACCACTTGCTGCAACTATTCATGCACACCATACCCCCCACCCTATACATAAACCACCAATTAGACCCGCACCCACTTCTACCTTATTCGTCTCTTAAATTGGTGTCCCCATTTGTGCTCCTTCACCCCATACTTTACACGTACTTTTTCCTACTATGTATTTCACAACTTCAGCCATGCCATTACCCCTTAACGTGACACTTTGCCACTTCCTCTTATTTCCGCGAGCATGTCTTGGATTCTTTTAACCACCCAATCCGACCTCTATAACCCGTCCTCAAAAATCACTTTATTTATCCATTCCCAAATTGCCCACCACCTCCTATAACTACACATGCTCACTCACTCCCATTTCCTTTATCACTTTCTCTACCCACTCGCTTACCTGTTTAATGCACATCTCCGAATGCGCCTCCAATTCTAAAGCATTCCAAATACCTACCCACAGAACTGCGTGGAGGTATTCAACAACCATGGCATCGAGGGCACATAATATCCGCCAATCCTGATTGAACTACAATATTTCTTTTGGTAGCCATAACTCGCGAGCATGTCTTGGGTTCTTTGTATTGTCGAGATGATGTGTGAAAATGTGAATGATGACTAATGTAAATTATCACTAATTTATAACTTTGTGGACTATGAAAATTTTAGGATGCTCTTCCTATGGCAAAAAGATTGTTCGTGATTTATTAATGTTATCGAAAATATGTCTTTGTGACATTGAGTTGGTAATTATGTTTGCACTAAAATTTGGGAGAGACGGTATTTCAATAAGTTATTGAGAAACCAGTCTTCCGTACCCTTTTATTTGTATTTTGCAACTCTTTTGTTGTTGATCGTGACATAATAATTACGTATCTATTTACGTAATAAATACGTAATAAATATACCTATTTTATCTTTAATCATGATTTGTACCTATTTTATTACCTTTAATACCACGTTTTTTAAAAATTGTACAATGATTTCTTAATAAAACTTATTGAGATACCGTCTCTTAGGAGACCTACTCAAGGCCATATGGCTCATACAATAATGTGCTACAGTGCCAGGATTAAGATGTGGGCGCTACTATGAGTCGCACCAAATTTGAAATGCTCCGAAACCAAAACCTCACCCTCGCAAATAATTCCCTTTTGGCGCTTGTGTGTTTCGTTTCCCCACAAAACCCGCCACACCCAAAATACAATTGAATAAAGAAACACACATTTCACTCTTCACCCAAATCCACGATCCGCACAATACCATCTCATCAATCCACAACCGTAGATCTTCACCTAATCAACGTCTCACATTCCTCCTCACCCCCTCACACGGATCACCCCTCCACTATAAATACACCTCAACTCCCTCACCTCTTACCACAACAAACATTTCCCACTCTCTCTCCTCATATTATCTCTCTAAAGAATTCCCAAATTTCACAAAAAACTCAACAAAAATGTCAGGACGTGGTAAGGGAGGCAAAGGTCTAGGAAAGGGAGGCGCGAAACGACATCGTAAGGTGCTCCGCGATAACATCCAGGGTATCACAAAGCCAGCCATCCGTCGTCTAGCTCGCCGTGGTGGTGTCAAGCGTATCAGCGGGTTGATCTATGAGGAGACGCGTGGCGTTCTTAAGATCTTTCTAGAGAATGTCATCCGTGATGCTGTTACCTACACTGAGCATGCCAGGAGGAAGACTGTTACTGCTATGGATGTTGTTTATGCTTTGAAGAGACAAGGAAGAACTCTTTACGGTTTCGGTGGTTGATGAATGGGTGAATCATCTTATCTGGTTGATTGTTAGCTGGTAATTAGGGTTTTAATCTAGTTATGGTTAATGAAATGTAGTTGATTTCGTTTTGGTTTTAGGTTTTGGATTTTATTGCTGTGGTATTGTAATTGATGAAATCGTGAATTTAGAAGTCAATTATTAAGTAATGGAAATGAACATCTTGTTCTTGCGGCTAATCTTGAGTTTCAGCTCTTAATTTTATTTCTTCTGGTTTGGTTTTATGTGTTAATTTTCTTAAAATTGCGAGTTCCATTTTCTACTGCTTCAATTTGCACAAACTGTCGAGTGATTTAGGACATTTAAGTTTCGTTATACATGTTCCACAAAATATTTTCAGCAACAGGATTGCAGGAGGATGTGAAATTACGACGGAAAATATAGTTGCGCTAAACCAGCACAATACCAATGCAGATTAGCAATAGGATTAGTTGTGGTTATGTTTAATCTTAGTAATCAATGTTCTTATGATCTTCCGTGTTCATATTTCTGCAGAATTGCTACTTCAATTTGTTTCAGCTTCATGTATTTTGTTTATCGTCAAAATTTGGATATGAGCAATGCTATCTACCTTCTCGTCTCACAACGAGGTGAATAGCAGAACTCAGAAAGATTTGCCTACATTTATTGAACTGCCATTGCAAGTTTAATTTTCTTCCGCTTTAATTTGCATAAACTGTCGAGCATTAATTTTCGTTTTACATGTTACTTTAATAATCTGTATCTTCCAATTGAGCTGCATTGAAGATATGTTCAGTAACAGGATTACAGGAGGATATTAACTTATGATGGAAATGTTATCGGAATATCATTGCGCTAGACCAGTATTGTTGTACTCTGTATTAATCAAGGGTTGAGTAACAGGGGAATGAAAACAGATTAGCAATAGGATTTGAGTTCCTGGGAGTGAATTAAGAAGAACGCAAATTATTCTTAAAGAATCGACCAAAAAATGTTTTTAACACTTGACATCAAACAATGACCTACATTTGAAAAACAAAGCCAAAAAGATGTCCTTTGTTGGTGACTTTCTTCTATCTCCACAGCTCACTTAATATAGATCCTTAGATCTTCTTGGGAACCCCAAGCCTAAGACGGAAGTCCTCTTCCATGAGAGGAAGTCCTTCACGCAACTTTACCTTCGGCTCCCATCCCAGCAACTCCGTAGCCTTGGAGATGTCTGGTTTCCTTTGTCTTGGATCATCCGGGGTATTCTCCACTGAGATTATCTTCACATCCGGGTTGATCAACTGCAATCTCATGTGTCCAACTTTCGTGTTAAAAATTATGTTGCCTATTATAATGTCCAAGACTAGAGCTTTCAAAAGTTCATGCATTTTATTCTCGGTCAAAATCATGAAAATTTTGCGAGTCAATTCCAACCAAGATGCTTTATAATACGGAGCGCATGACATGAGTGCAGTAGCTATTTTCTTAAACTAAAAAGATAAGAGCTTGCCTCTTTAACAGTCTCTGCGAGTTCAAGCATCGTAAATTCACCTAAATTGGCCACAACAGTTTGGAAATAATGGTTAATTTTCTAGAATAGTGTGTGCTCTATATTAAAATATTTCTGTACACATTGATACTAACCAGGGTTTCCAATGTTGATTGGGCCGGTATGTTCTCCTTCCATAAGTCTAATGAGACCATCAACCTAGAAAAGTAGAAATTCACAAAATCCATGTGAGTTATTTGTTAACTGACGACACAGCACAGGGCAATGAGACTACAAGGAAAAGAAGTTATCGTACCATGTCAGAGACGTAACAAAAGCTACGAGTCTGAGTCCCAGGAGACTGAACTGTCAATGGCTCATCCCTACAGAGATTACAAGATTGAGTCATTTATCAGTTTAATCCTTCTTAAATAATTCAAATACAAGGCAGGAACTCGTGAAATAAAAGATGTATTACATGTTAACACCATCTAAACTTCAGGATTAAAATTTTTATTATGGCGAGGTTGTAACTTGCAACTTGTGAGCTACTCACTCCGTCCCGGTCATTTGTTTTCCATTTCCATTTTTGGGTGTCTTAGTCAAATGTAAAATGTTTGCCTTTCTATTTTGGGAATGTTTTTAATGAACAATTTGAACATCCCCACTCAAGTTGGTCCACTTGTCATCTAATAAAATTGGTCATCTCTTCTTTCTTTGGTCTTTGTGCCAAAACCAAAGGTAAACAAATGAAGGGAGTATATTTTTGACAAAAAGTGAACAGTAGCCTTAGACTCTCAGCAACAGTTATAGTTCCCAACATTTCGTGGTGATTTTGCTATTTTTTGACGAAAAGTGGACCATGCAGATCAAGGTTTCATTTATTCAGCAGTTGATACACTCATTTTATGTGAAGCTTGGATCTCAGATGCCATAACGAGAACAGTGAAAAATTGGTAACACGACAGAGCTAAAAAGAAGTTTGATCACCTAAGTGCTTGAGCAATGAAGTTGCTGACAACGCGGCCATCATCGATATTCATACGAGGTCCATAAGTATTGAATATCCGCGCCACACGGATTTCTGTCCCAAGAGCAGAAGGGAAGGCATTATCAAAATAGAGGTCTTTTGGAGAAGGATGACTCAAGAGAGAAATTGTCTACATACCAATGCCATGCTGTCGGTGATAATCAAACATCAAAGTTTCCGCAACACGCTTGCCTTCATCATAGCAACTTCGAACACCTGACAAAGAATTAGCAACATTAGTACACAACAATCGACATTTGGAAGACTACGCTGACACGATGCCTCTATTGATTTAGAGAATGTAATTATGTAAATACAACTATCATTTTATTTGTCTAATGCTCCCCTTTAATGACCTAATAGGCTAATATCCCTCATTTTGTGCTTGAATCGCATGATTTGGTTCTGCGAACTTTTAAGCTCTTATCTGTAGTATTTAATATCGTTTTTTTGTTATTGTAATATGCTGTAGATACCAAGAGTATATCAAAGAACCATGAAGGAGATATCGAGATGTGTATTTTTAAGAGTCAATTCCCGAGAGAAGAAATATGGTCAGACGGTTATAAAATCATTAGATAGAAGCACTTACCGATTGGGTTAACATTACCCCAGTAAGTTTCTGGTTGAGGATGCACAAGTGGATCACCATAAACCTCAGAGGTAGACGTAAGCAAAATCCTGTAAGAACGCAAAACTATGTTGGCGAAACTCACATGACAAGATAGTTTGTCTTGATTGTCTACATCTATTAATTGGAAAAGACAGATATGAACATTACCTAGCTCCGACACGCTTAGCAAGTCCAAGCATGTTAAGAGTACCCATCACATTTGTCTTGATTGTCTGCAAAGTATTCAATTCTTAACTCAGATAAGTATATTTTCATCGTGTCAAGGCATTTATACTTTGAAATAACCCTATAATTTCATACTGTTATTTATGATTACTGACAAATGAACTCTGAAAGTTTTGAACAAAACTGACAACATAGACTCAACCTTTTAAGGCATTAACATGGATTTGCCACCTATCATATAACCATTGGGGAGAGGATAATTGGGGGAGTCCATTTCGCAAAGAAAATTATTTATCTTAAAAGTTACAAGTGTAGATTTACATCTAAGGTCATATGAATAAACATAGAGACTACAAGCACGAATAGTAACTCTCAGATCAGTGTGCCATACCAGCGACACGGGGACATATCAGTGGGATTGAGTTACCAATGTCTAGGCATCGGAGGCAGAAAGCAATCGAACTTAGTAAAGAGTCCATTGTATGAATAATAGATGCAACATCTTAACACCTTGTATGGATGCAGGTTTTTTGTAGGGTAAGGAAAGAACACAAGGCAATCAAATCCTTCTATCATAGGAAAATTTTGGAAGAAAAACAACATGCTGCATTCCCATATAACCCAATCCTCAAAGCTCCGTTTTTAGGCAGTCTCGTATAACCACAAGCTTCTTGCCTTTCGAATCAAAACTGAACGCCATTCATCCTTCTTAAAAAGTACGCAGCTTAAATAAAAATTTAGATTCCAATGACAGCAGCAGCGGGGGGGTTGGTTGAGATTCGAATTCGTAGGTTATATTCACATAGTGCTTATGTACCCATAAATAATGTGTGTAAAATCTAATCTTCCTATAACTAGATGGCACAGGGAGCAAGAAGAAATCAAATCAAATGACATGTTTCGAGGAAGAAATGTGAACAAAGTTAGTGCTGTGATTAAATAACATCAGACTTGTACTCACTTTAACAGGGTTGTGCTTGTAGAAAATAGGAGATGCAGGACAAGCAAGGTGGTATATTTGATCAACTTCAATCAACAATGGCTCCGTGACATCTGCGAACAATAAAGGTCACATAAAACTACTATACCATGATAACTAGTCACAAGTGACAACTAGCATAAAGCGCTCTGCCGATGCACTATGTACACTGTTATTACTGTAATGACAATTACGTACTTATAAAACACAGGATGGCACATGGCAGTTAAGCTTTAGATGAGAGAGACCCTCAACAAGTCAACATCAGTGATAGACTATATATGCTATCTTGTATATAAACATTTTGAAAAAAACGTGTTCCGTATAGTAAAAGTAAATGCTCTACTTGCTTGACCTCAACATTTTCAATAGTTCCAACTCGAAGAACCAAAATTTACTTCTTGAAAATCGGAGTTCAAGTGTTTGGTCTGCCATTCTGTCAGTATAATTGAAAGAAAAAGTACCATGAAAAAGTTGTCGCAATTCAACACAACATAACAATAACAAGAGATCATCACGAGATAAGTACCATGACGGATAAGCTCAAATCTTGGATGGCCAATCCATTTCCTAAGGTTGTCCTTCGAACCGGTGAAGTAGTTATCAGCAACGATAACCTGATAAAAAAAAAAGTACAGGGAGAATCATTTTACCATGACCAACACCAACATCCATTTCCTAAGGTTTCTTTATCGATCATTACTTTATAGGGTAGAATCAAGTCCCTGGAAATATAATTACCTCATTCTTCTCGTTTTCCATCAACCTATCCACCAGGTGGGAGCCGATGAACCCTGCTCCCCCGGAAATCAAAATTCTCATGTTTGACTGTCACAAATAAACTGAGTCAATGATTTTGTCAAAACGCTATATACATCCAACCTTCTCTAGCTCCAACATAAACCCTATCATCAATGTGAACATGAAATCCGGCAACTTCACTAATCTCGACGTTCTCACTCAAAATGGTTATTAATCGCAATGTTCTCACTAAACCTAATTCTCACAACCCGATTTTACTGACAAAATCCACATAAGCTCACATAAACATTCAATACTCAAAACGAACACGTAATCAACAATTCAACATAGCAGAACTCAAATCATCACTCAAATGGTCTACATTGCTGCATACTACCCTCATCAAATACGCCAAATACGGCGTAAAATGGAAAATGCCCACTAATAGATCAACACATTTCACTCGAATGAAAACTACTTCACACCATTTTAACTTATACTCACTCCGTCTCAATCATTTGCTTACTTTTAATCAAAATACCTCTCACAAACAGGGGCGGAGCCAGAATTTCAAATATGGGGTAGCGAAAAATATGCATTGCAAATATATGACAAAAAATATATTTCATCCGACAATAATTTTAGCCATAAGATTACAAAATACAAATTTGATGCGAAAAAGCTACTCTAATCTTAGCCGACGAGTTCTCATATTTTGATAATGATTTATAATTTCATCGTCGGTAAGATTACAAAATATATCCTTTTCTATAAAAGTAACTAAATAATCATTCAACAATTCATCTCCCATACTATTGCGAAGTTTATTCTTTATGTATGTCATCGCCGAAAAAGCTCTTCCCTAACAGAGTTACAGAGTAACAGAAACTGAAGACAACCCAGATCATCAAATACCAAAACAAGCAAATTCATCTCATAAAGACACGAAAACGCTCTAGTTAATTAAAATGCAACAAATTTCCATTAAAGATATCTACAAAACCTGCGAAATTCGATAAGTCCCCAACAAACATACCCAAATCATAAAATCATGGAAGGTTGAACCGAAATTCATGAAAAGCTAAGAACTTGATGCTCAATACAGAATGCTCAACAAAATACAGAATGCTCAACAAAATACAGAATGCTCAACAAAAAACAAGTATTAAAACAGCACATATAATCCTGTAATTCTAAATAACCAAGTTAAAATCATCAAAATTCATACAAAGATAAAAACTTCACACGAAATCTGCAAATCAAAACCCCAAAAAAAAAAATTCAAAAACCATACAATTATACAAAACCCAGATCATTTTAGCACATTTCATACAAAGATTCAAACTTAAACGAAAAACTGAGAATTTGACAATAACCCAACAATCAAAACCCACAAAACTAAATAAAAAAAGAAGATTTATACATACCTCAAATGAAAGAAAAGAAAGATAGATGGATGAATTGCAGAATTGGGGCCTACAAGGGTAAGAATTAAGATAGATGGATGAATTGGGGTCTTGGGGCGTACAAGCATAATTTGGGGGTTGTGCACTTGTGCTTGACTGCTTGTCTGCTTGTGCAGTTGTGCGTAAAAAGCAATGCTTTTTTTTTTATAAATTAGTATAATATTAGGAAAGATAAAATATTTGAGAGAATAAAGGAAGATTGAAGGTCAGTTGGCTTGCCTAGTTGCCTTATTTGTGTTATATTTTATTTAAAAGGGGTAGCATACAAAAAATATTCTCTTTTTTTTTTTTTTTTTTTTTTTTTTTGAAAGTGGGGTGGCGTGTCTTTCCCACGTTACTATACTACAAATACGCCACCGCACAAAACATATAAAAAATAAACAAATGACGGGAACGGAGATAATACTAATCTCAAACATAATGTACCATGACATAAACAGTCCTAACAAAAGTGACCCCGTGTTAACTTAAGACCGTCACAAATGAGAATTTGCGAACAAACAGTCTTACAAAAATGTATGACATTTAGCAAAATTCTACCTGGAAAAATTTGGAATTTCTCAAAGGAGATGGAGGTGGAGGTGGCTTGCTTGGTGATTGCTTCTCTCCATCAGCTGCCATTGTTTTCAGATCCTCTTTTCAATAAAAATCACACCTTTCAACAAAAAAACAAAAAACATCAAATTAAATTTTCAGCTTTTAATGCGGTCCCACATAAACAGCCCCATCGAATGGAGGTAAATGGGATTTTTTAATAGATCAAAATCAAATAAAAAAGAGGGAAAATTGAAACATACTTTGATATGAATTGAGAGACTAAAACTGGGATTTTGAGATCAACAAAGGTTGGGGTATATATATACTGTAATTTAGGTTAATTATTTGTCAAGAAATTAATGTTTAAATCAACAAAAAAGGGGCAAAAATTAAGGATTTTGAGAAATTTTTGGTTAGCTTTAAATTCAAGCTAGATAATATTGACATCACAACAAACCCATGTACAACTGAAGTTATTGAGAATAAGTGTGATTAAAGTTTTAAGGATTTATGATATGATTATCTTACCAAAGTTTAGTTATTGATTAATTAATTGTGTCGGTGGCGATGATAGCACAAATGAGTAAAGGGTAAGATTGGGGACTCAACTTTGGATTTTTTTTCCAACAAGGACCCCAACATTTATATTTTACAGTTTAGGGACTCCTTTCACCCCGTCAAGAAATTTAGTATTTGCGGTTAACAAAATGCGTGCTAGCTTGTCAAAAGATGACACAAGCAGCCAATTCCTTAAATTCATCACTGAGACATTGTCACCTCATGAATTAACAAACATAAAATGAGAAGAATATCACTAATATAAAACAGTCCGTCTCATTGACGGACACTATCCGTCTATAGCTATAGACGGATAGTGTCTCTCTCACAAATTAAAGTAGGTAGTGCAAGTGGGGGTATCCATTTCCCACCAACTTGCACTACCCACTTTAATTTGTAAGAGAGACATTATCCGTCTATAACTATAGACGGATAGTGTCTGTCTATAATGAGAATTTGTGAATATAAAATGAGAAGAATTAACCAGACGTCCAGACCCGGTAAAGACCGACCCAAACCGATTTCAGTTGGATCAGGTTTAGGTTGGGTTAAGTTGGGTCGGGTCATATCGGGTTCGGCCAGGTCGGGTCAGCATACCCTTTCGGGTCGAATCGGTTTTGGTCCGGGTCATTTCGGATCAAATGATGTATCGGGTTGGGTCGGGTCATTATCGGGTACGGTTACATTATCGCACTACTTCTCGCTTTCATTTTGATCAACATTAAGCTTAATAATTGTCGGGTCATCAATTTAATCGGATCAGACGCGGGTCGAGTCATCATCGGGTGGGCCTGGTTCGGGTTTGGGTCGCTGATTATTGGGTCGGGTCGATTTTGGGTGAAAACTTTTCGGGTTCTATCAGGTCGTGTTTGCTTGGGTTTGGGTTCGGGTCAGGTCAGACTTGTCGGTTGTACCGTTAGTAGTGGCTTTCAATATTTGTGATCACTGATATTATTCTCATTTTATGTTTGTTAATTCATGAGGTGACAAACCGGCAATGTGACATGATGAATTTAGGGAATTGGCTGCTTGTGTCATCTTTTGACAAGCTAGCACGCATTTTGTTAACCGCAAATACTAAATTGCTTGACGGGGTGAAAGAAGTCCCTAAACTGTAAAATATAAACGTTGGGGTCCTTATTGGAAAAAAAATCCAAAGTTGAGTCCCAATCTTACCCTTTACTCTAGCACAAATGTTTGTTGATGTTAATTAGTGAAGTAACTAGTTTAGATCTGTGTAATAAATGAACGAACGAATTGATATATATGGGTTTTTTTGTCAGAAGGTAAACGGCTGGTCAAAGAGTAGGGATTGAACCCCTGACCTCATGGTTAAGGGATGATGTGACCAACCACCACACCAAATACATTTGGTGGTGAATGATAAATGTTAAGTGCTTGTTAATTGTAATTATAGATTTTTAAAAAATCATGTTTTATGGTTAAGTCAAGACAAAATCTAGACTTTTTTGACGAAAGAAGTCAGTTGGTAATGTTAACAAACAAACATAAACTTTAGGTACTATAGGTCAAAAAAAAAAAAAAATGTTAGGTAACTGCGCGTAAAGTGACCTAAATGTTAGATACCTTATAACAAAAGACCCTATACATATATTAATAACTAATACAAGTAATAATTTGTTTCATACTTCGTATAAGAATTACATGCATGCACCTTAATTTCTCATCAAAAAATCTCATGTATAAATAGTTATTGATAATTATTGTTTGATTATTGATTTTCAAGTTCAATAGTGTCTGTTCTTTTGTTTTGTTCCTGCATGACATTGGTTTCATCATTAATACCTATTATGTGATTGCATTATTATCAACTTTAGATTTGAGTGCTAATAGATTACTCTGTATCATGTTTCATCGACCTGACGTAGAGCTATATATTGACGAAAAGGTCAAGGATGAGTCTATAAGGTAACAATTTTTTATTTTATTTTTCACAAATTCTCATTGAAGACATGACATATCCGTCACAAGCTGAAGACGCAGGGGCGAAGTCACCTAGTAGCAAGGGGTGGCGGTCGCTACCCCAAACTTTAAAAAATTGGTTTTGAAGACGGATTTTTGCTACCCCAAATATTGCTGAATCAGTAATAAATAAATGTTATCTCATTAATTGTATAATAGATATTGTGGTTCAATGGTAAAGGCTTTCATTGCCAACCTAGCGCCTCGGGTTCGAATCCCACTACCTACATATTCCTTTTTAATTTTTCTTTTTAATTTTTTTTTTGCTACCCCAGAAATTAAATCCTACCTTCGCCCCAGTGAAGACGGATACCATTTTACCTCACAATGTACCCACTTTTTCTCTCTCTGCAACACTATTCATGTGGTCCCCTTTCTCTACTAACCCATTTTGTAACCATTTTATCTCACAAAATATCCGTCACAAATGGTAACCCGTCACAAGGGAGACCAATTGTTTATTTTTTGCTTTGTAAATTTTTTTGGTTGATTTAGATTGTAATTATTTTATTTTATTTTTATTAATAAAAATTAAAATTGTGGGCACAACTGGTTTCACAAGATGTACATGAAAGATAATTTTATGGGTAACAATGCTAACTTTGATCGGACTATGCAATGTGACCAGAGACATACAAGGTTTGCTAATGATCGTCCTCTTAAGCTACCTATTTTCTTATTAACAATGCAATGGTTCATCAGTTTTGTGTATATATATTTCTTATCAATCGCTATTTTTTACGTATTATTGTACCATTATTATTTCTCTGAATACGAGATAGCGACCTTCAGACACGACACCGTATCCTAAAGTCGAGGTAATGCGGATTATTTCATTTGACATACTCCTTTACGTAGAGACTCGATTAGTCGATAAAGTAACGGGACATGTTATTTATTATTTGAGTTTGATTTCCATCAATATTAAATTTATTCTCGTAATTTCTATAATCTAAAAAGATAAATGATTACTTCGTATAAATCTGTCGTATAATACTTTGCATATTCAACATGGAACTAATAACATTGAATATATATACAGAGTATCAAGTATAACGTTGATCATGTTTTGAATTAAAATACAATGGTTAATAAATATATTATAAAATTACGTCAAAAATTACATAAGTTTGACAAATATAATGTGACAAGATAAGATGTACAAATGGATTGTTAATGGCCCTTTCGGTTTATTTTAAATTTCTAAAATTTATTCAGTAGTATATGGGTCATATACATAACGTTTGTCACAATCATCAACAAAGTGGCTGTAGTTTAGTGGTTAGAATTCCACGTTGTGGCCGTGGAGACCTGGGCTCGAATCCCAGCAGCCACACATTTTGCCTATTTTTCCTTCTTAACTCGTTGATAACCGACAGATGTCCGATACTCGATTTCTTGTAGAGTTGTAGTTCCTGATTTCTTAGGAGTAAATCCCGTTAATTATGGACGATCAACGATAAGTAGCCAATAACAGAACTCGATTTTTTGTAGGATTCAATTTTGGGCACACAAAGCAATGCCATGCACATCTAAGTCGCATATATTGGAGCCATAGTAATCTCTCTGAAGAACATTGCAAGAGTGAAACCGGTCAACATTCTTATAGCACTAATCAAGTTCATGAGCTCATCACTAATCGAGTATATATGAGTTGTTATACGACTGATTCGTGCTTACAGCCATCTCAAATAAGAATTTGAAATTGAGCTAGGGAACTTAGCGAGTCTTGTATGGAAGTGTCGCCAGTAAGACTAACGAAAACCCTTGCCCCTTCCACGTGTAATAGATTTAATGAAGACGAGACACTTATAATCGCAAGTGTTTGTAATTGGAGCTGAACACAGAATCAAACTTAGTCGACTTAAAAGGTTCAATAACAAGAAAATTAATAACAATTCATGACAATTTTGAAGAAGTCACATCTCAGACAAGATTAAGGGCCAAGGAGACATTTGAACTTTTTGACATTAATTAATATCACTAAAAAGCCTCCAAATTCAAGTACTTGTCAATCCCATTAAATAATAATTCTATGACAATAGTTGCTCCAAAAGTTCGCAAAATGACAGTGCGTAAATAAAGCTGGGAAGCAGGCCCTAGGCGGGTGGGCGAATCATAGCATTTCTTGCGATTTCCTTACACACCGGCTAACCTTTTTTCTAAAACCGTTCCTGTCCTCTCTCCATTCCTTCTGCAATATCAGAAACAAAACTAATTTTGAATTCAATTCGCCCATGAACTATATATGGTACGAAAAAATAGAACTAAGTAACCATAAATGCACATAAGCGAGCGCATGAGCAAACCTGTAAATGCACACAAACACATTAAATGGATGTGAGTCTCTCTTTATGACTTCAACACTCCCTTATAAATAAGTCAAGGGAGCCACAACTCAAGGGTAGTACTTCCAAACTATCTTATAAATTATCTTACAAATTTATCTGGGTACAGCTAATGCTGAAGTAAGCAGTTGGATACACATAAGTTTAACCGAGCAATCTATTTTTCTAAGAGGATCGGATACACATGCTCAGTCAGCACTTATTTACCTCACACAATCCACAATCAAGAAGAATCCCAAGCTCCTTAATCCCTGTCTGTCTTTCTAAGGGGTGCTACATACGTTAAAACTACGCTCATGATTAGCTTCAACACCTCAAACTAAGCAGACATCACTTTGTTTAACCCAATTATATTCTATTATACACATGGGAGCTGTTTGGATATAATATAATAGGAGAGAAGAAAAAGAGGGGGAGGGAGGAACCCTCCAAACCAATTTAATACCCAAATAAGAGATTTCTGTCATTCCCCTCCAAACCATTTAATACACAGGGATTCCCTTAAAAAAAAAAATTTAACACAGGGTAAAAAGATATAAATTTGGAAATTCTAGATCTCAATAACAAATTAACAATGAAAGCCGAAAAAACAAGAACTTACCGCGGCTTCAACATTTGCTGGCGATTCATCATTAGGACCGGAGAGCATCGAAATAATACTAAGCACTATACTTTCCACCTGACACATTAAGGTGAAATTTAGATCATAAAATATTTTTTGTCCTTTCAGATACAATTCAAAAGTACGAGGAAGAAAAAGCAATCAATGGACTTAGTCGATGTTCTTTTTCCTTGTTTTGGAGAGGAGGGCAAACTGAGGATGGGGGGAGGGGTTGTACCAAGGAGTATGAATTGAACTTTAAATAGAAATCTGCTAGTTCCACTTACCTCAAAATTGGGAACATGTTTGTAATTACACCCCCACCCCCACATGAAGGTTTAAACTTTTTACAGAGTTCAACAAACAGTGACATTACAAATAACCTATGTTACTCTAACTCGTCTGCAAGTATCAGATACGGCTATTTTGTCCGAAGTTTTCAATTTTTCGGTCTAAAATGAAGTGTCCAAGTGTCGTGTCGTATCGGACATGATATGTATCGGATACGCGAAACGGCAACTGAGTGAAATGTCGGAGTAACACATCAAATAACATAAGGCAGCGGTTGTGATAGTTTTAAAGATGGTAAGAACCTACGGAGAAGGACAAAATTCTCTACTTGTTTCACCAACAATGCAAGACACATACATGATCGACTATACCATCACGTTAAAACAATACACCAATAATTTATGAACAGAAATTAACAAGAAAGGCTAAATCTTGCAGAGAAAATATGACTCTCCCCATGGACACTATCACAATATTAAGTGTTGGCACCATATGAACTTGGCAGGTGTTAACCTACGTCACTTTGATATTTCACTTTAGTAGTGCGTCACTTGTCCAACATTCCAACATGACATGAAACTCGGAACTTCTATTGAGGCCAAAAACAGGAACTTTTTTCACAAAAATAGGCGTGTCTTACACTTGACATTGTGTCATGCCTGACGCTTGCAAGTCAGAGTAACATAGGTTTCAGTTCTCAATCATAGAGTAAAGGAGACTGTTAAACAATGAAAACTACGGAAACTCAAGTCCCAATGGACTTAGCACTTACGGTATGGACAGGACTCCATCGCTCACTTGCAAGCTCATACCCATTGGGGTCGTCACCTGGTGGATGTAGGATTGATATGCAAACCCGCCCATCCTGATAAACTGTAAATTGAACCAGCAAGTAGTTTTAGCCGCATAGTGGTATGATACAAATGAAACTCAATCTCATATATATCAAGAAATAGAGAATTAACCGTTGGGATGCCATATATCCGATGTAAACCTCACTGTTGGTGGACTGTTTGGATAGTTCGGTGGAAATGTCATAATAGCATTGAAAAATCCCCCTTCACTACACAAGACAATCATTCTTAGCATTAGAAACCCCTTTTAAAGTCCAAAAAACATCAAAGATTACTTAACTTCGAGGTAACCGACACAACTAGCAAAGCAACAGTTGGCCACAAGAAATCGATATCTATTCACCATCCCAAAAACAAGACACCAGTAGCAAGGCAGACCAACAATCAGCATCAGCTTTAGCATCAAACTTAATCACATTCTCCCTAAGACAAAATTATCACTCTTTCCGTCTCAGTCATTTATTTACCTTATATTCTCATTGTAGGGAGTATTTAATCAAAGCTAAACAAATGATAGGGACATAGGGAGTATAAACTACACCAGATCATCCAAACAAACCCAATCATCCTCCCAGTAGTAAAGCTATAATCTTTCTTGCTTTGATCAATCAAAGATATGATCTAGATCATAAAACTCAATTAAAAACATCAGACATAAACACAATACAAAATCATAAGCAACTAGTAAAAAACGATCATTAATTTAGTCCAAGGTTACCGGATTTGCTTGGGTACACTACAAATCGGGAATAATTAAGAACGAATTCTATCCTGTAGCTTGCTGAAAATACATATAACACACATTCTATAAAAGCGGATTGTGAATCGGTAACCTAGCCTATGACCCCAGATTATCCAACAACAATAATCTATCAAATTTCAAATCACAAAAAAATGCAAAATTTATCAAAAATAAATAGAGAATACATACTAAAGTGTATCAGGGGGGCCAATAATTGTGACATTCCATTCAAATATATTATTTTCATTAACCAATCCAGCAGAAAACCCATCAACAGGGTTCTTGCAAAGATCTGCAAAACAATGTAAAAAAAAAACAATCAAATTACAATTTTAATTCAAACCCAATTTCATTTTTACTTAATCAAACAAAATAATTTGATTAATCTAATGAAATTTTGATTCTTTTTTTAGGTTTTTTTTTTACCTTTAAGTTGCTTCTGAAGCAGAAGTGATGCTTGAGATGGTGAAGCCATGGGAGAAAAGAGATAGAAATTGAAGAACAAAAATCCCAATTAATTGAGATTAATTAGGGTTTATAAAGAGGGATTTTGTTACAAATTTAATCAATAATTTAGAGAATTTAAAGGGATTTTAAGGAAGGGTTGCTTGAGAATCCCTAACTTTGCAATCTCTCTTTCTCTTTCTCTTTGTCTTTCTATCTCTTTTCTCCCCTAATAATTACTCGTATCTTCTTTGTGACAAAACAATGGCACTTTGTGTTGTTAAAGTACTCTAGGAATTTTTTTTTTTTTTGCAAACATAAAATACTTTTTATGGGTTTATGGAAAAAATAAAAAAGGAAATATTTGATGGTAATTTTAAAATCGGTTTTTCTAACATAAAAAATTAAAATAGGAAAAAAATTAAATGTGTTTTTTGTAAGAAGAAGTACAAGTGATGGCATATTGCAATTTTCCATAAAAATAACATTTAATTCTTTTCTATTTTGGTTTCTTAAACACTTTTTAAATACGCCAAATTTAAGAGTGTGTGTAAAATGAATTTTTGGAAATTGGTCTAAAGTTTTAAATTTTTTAACTTAAATTAATTTGGTTATGGATGGGTGGATTTATTTTATACATACTATTAGTTAGTAAGAAATAGTATCGGATAAATGTAGTTGAAACGGATTGCATAATAAAATCTCATGAAAGTTTATATATGCTATCAAAACAACTTTGTTAGGTAACTCAATTGGTAAGGTAGATGATTCTTTACCACCACCAATGAAAAAAGAAGCCGATTCCTTTTGAAAATAAGTAAAAGACCATATCTTAATTTGTACTCTTGAGTGTTTGGAGTATATTTTTACTATTTCTTTACTTTTTGTTTTAGAAAAAGGCATAGCGATCGCCGATCGGCAGATGAGTACATATCATATTATCATTACATTAAATACAAGTTTTTCGTCAATCATACTGAAAAAAATTTACTATCTATGTAAACTAAAGAAGAAAGTATACATGTGTTCATGAGTCGACGACAACACATTCGTCCTTTTCAAGTTTTAAAGTCATAGGTACTTTTGTGTATACATCATGTGTTCCTGTGTCGATACACATCCTTTGGTCGAAAATTATTGGCACGATTCTTAAGAAATGGAATAGTGATGTGCATTTGGTCGAAAATAATGGTTGATGCAATATGTTTGATCATATTATAGTTGTTTTACAAGACTTTAAGCTTTATTCTCTTTTTGGCTAAAAGAAGTTGAACTTAACTGAAGGGAGCTGAGTTCAAGTCTTTGTTGCTAAAAAATCTGAAAGGTTAGGTCTAGTTGTGTGCTTAACTCGAAAAAGAATCTTAAGAAAAATGAAAGTATTCCAACGAATGACAAATAAGGAATATCGAGAAATTCCCAAGAATTGGCAGATGTACAGAACATGCAAAACAATATTCAGATTCTCTTCCACCATCATCATTTCTGTCAACAAACGACTGTATATAATGCATTGATGCTTGACAGAGACTTACAGCAGCCGAAAGTAGACTCAAACTATTCATCAGGGATGCGCAATCATAACTAAGACCAAGTCTCTAACTCAAAATGCTGTCAGCTATAGGAATCATTTTTACTTGTTTTGACCTTTAATTCCTTAGAGTCCCAATGGCGGAGCTGTGATTTGAACTTACAAGGCGGAAATTTACAGCGAAGGCAAACGGATAATGGAAAAAGGTAAACTTGAAAAAAAAAAAATCAAAAAAATGTAACTAAATTTGTTGAAATTATTCATTCTTCAAAGGGGGCGAACGCCCTGCCATCCTTTCCCTAACCACTGCCTGAGACGACAACACGCACCCTCCTATTAGCATCATTTTCCTTTGCAGCAACTTATTTTTGAATTTTTTCTCTCCTTTAAAGGTGTAAGCTGAGTGGCTCAAACCCTTGATATTGATTTAACAACCAAAGCTCGAAATTCAATTTGGATAAGTTCCGAGTTGGTATCCTTGCGAGTCAGAATTGACTGAATAACACATCTGACAAGAACATTGGCAGTTTGGCACCAACACCAGCTAACTTAGGCAAGGATAACTAACCAAATTATCTAGTATATGCCTCGTCTCTGTTATTTTTTTTCCCCTAAGGGAAAGGGGCTTCAACGCTTCTTGGCCTTCAACAGATATAATAAACCCGGAAAAAAAAATGTACCACGGTCTAAGCATTCACCCCTACAGCCGGCAAGTACGCAGGATCTTGAAAAGTACACACAATACCAACTACAAATTAAATAAGAAAAAAACATACACAAAAAGTGTAACCTTGGCCTTCAACTATTTAAAAATTTGATATCTGTACCCTAGCACTCATCTACAGGGTTGATTCAAAAAATCCCGAAAAAAGGTGCTAACCAAGTTCACTACATTTCTCTAAATATGGAGGCAAATTTAGAGTAATGTAATGAACGTGCTTGAACGGAGGGAGTAACAAGGCTTAGACATTCACCTCTGCAGCCTGTTTTTCTCTCAACCCAAACATAAAGTACACTGAATCCTTGGAAAGTATAAACAACACCAGTTACAAGTAAGGCAGCAACTTGGACAAGAAATAACAGATATCAGCTAACATACCTCCAGAAGATGAGCAGGATGACTTTAATCTGGGCCATATATTTAGCTGAAACGGCGCAATGGTAGTCCTCAATTCTCATGTATCACAGAGTTGAAACATGAAGATGAAATTGCATTTACCTCCTAAATCCCGAACAGAAACTTATAATTCCATAGTCCATGCTTGATACTTTGAAAGAGAATACAAGAGAATGCCAGGATAACGGTATATAAGAAACCTGAATGCTATTTATTCTAGTCACTATTATCATGTTAATTTGATTTAAAAAAAAAAAAAGAAAAAAAAAAGTGGACAGACAATCTACATGGCAATTAATGACAAATTTTCACCTTTGCTACAAAAGTGGTCAAAACCTAGTCCAATGAAATGGGCTTGCTTTAACGACTAGTATATGAACTCATTAAATATACAAGGTAAACAAAAATACATACAACTAAGTATGCAGTTAGCCCACACGCTTCCTTTTCGATCTCTTGCTCCTCTTTGGACCAGGATACTCTGGAACCTGTTTGCTACCGCTTGACATATATGCTTCTTCTAGTTCATCCTGTAAAAAAAAAAAAAAAAAAACAACCCCAAAAGAATCTATTAACTGAATAAAATATGGTATCAACATCCTAGAATAAGGCAACATTATGAAGTGTAAATTATCTCAAATATCAAAATTATATCACACAACTTGCAAAGACATGCTCGAGGAACAAATTTAGAGCCAGTCATGTGACTAGAAGATAATGTTCCTGCCTTTGCTTTACAACAATGGTACATACCAGTGTCTAGCAAACAACACAAATCCTTGTATGAGACGGGCTCACACTAAAATTGTATGATTAAGATGCAGAAATGGAGACTACTTTTTAACACACTCAAAGCGACCCAACCTATCAGCAAATTAATTTTACTTAGCCGCAACTAAGTTAATTGTATACTCAAATGCTACATTTCAGGTCTCAAATACTTTTGTTTAGCTCACCGTTTCTTTAGATTCGTCATCTGAGCCCAGTTCAGAATCCAAATTTGCTTCCAGAATCTGAATATCATCATCTGGCAATGCTTTGTTCATTTCTTTCCTTCTTCCTTCTTCAAGTCTAATCCTATTTTTTAAATACCAGCACACATTAGAATAGACGCCTATAGTAACACAATAATGACATTGCTAAGCCCAACTATGACCCAAACCTGTCACTAGGTTGAAGTGGAGGCCGTTTTGCTTTTCCAGCACTAATAATTCCGCTTGCATTCTCACTCACAATAGGCTTTGCACCACCTAACTTGCGTAACCATACTTGTTGTGCAGTACTGAGAACATTGTTTGTAAACCTGCCAAATCAAATTGATTACTACATATTCAGTAGTGTATAGTTTGCACTAAAAAGAAAACAACAGAATCTAAGGAAAATTCTCGTTTTTTTTTTTTTTGGTAGAATAACTATCTCGTCACATAACATACACAAACACAAAAAGTAGCTAAGCCTGGAGGCGCTATCGCATCAGCACTACATTCCTCATAAGGACAGATCCCATAACAGAGTTCATCGAATAGGTAACAGCTTCAAACTGACCTTTCAGTGCATGATAATATCAGCTCCACATTTTTCTCAAGCTACTTGTTATCTTGTAAAATTTAACAGATTCAGGAAGGGGGAGTCCAGAGACAAACCAGTAGATGGATAGCCCAGATGGGACAGACAGTGAAAAGTAACCAATCATGAGTGGGAGAAACTTGAGGACGAGGAGTGAAGTCTTCTGAGATGGATCAGTCTGTCAAGAATAACATTCAACAGTAAGTCATACTTGAGTGGAGGGGGTGAAATTTATGCCAGAGGCGAACTGTCTCCTTTAGGAAGTCTTTACCTGAGGAGGCTTCATAAGTTCCATAGAAACAAATTGCGAAACAACTAGCAGGACGGGAAGAACAAGATATGCTGCGGTATCATGCCAGCCTAGGGGTGGATGACCATCCTTCAGGTTGAAATGGATACAAGATCAGGATAGACAAACAACAGGATATAGAGTCACTTGTATGTGAGAATAATAAGCACCACAAATTCCAAAAAAGAAGCTATGCAGGCTTAAAATTACTGCTAAAATTACTGGTACTTTATATGTAAGCCCCAACAAGGATAAGACGGCAAAGAAAGACATTTGCCGGATGTAAGATAGAATACAGCTCAACCCCCTTTGTTCTAATGTGTAGGCATGTGAGTCATGTTCATGTATGCTTACTGGCGAGTTAATGCAAAACATCCTCAGAATTCAGAACAAACTAAATATAGGACAATCAGCCAAACCAAAATACCTTTCTATTCAGCACCATAATTACGTGGAGGAGGGGAGGAAATTAGCACCATTGTTGAGTGTCACTAGTTTTTACTAAGAACATGAACCCTTTATTCTACCAAACAACTACCTCGTGGATATGGCAACGGGCGTGCTCATCATAAAAGGTCATAGTATTAAATCTCATTTTCGGTCATGATCATGGTCTGGTATCAGTTGTTGCGGCATATCTCAGTTCATCTGCGAGATATTGGCTTCTAAATTTGTCAAATTCGGTGAAAATAATCTTCAAAACCTTTACAAACCATGTGTTTCGTCGTGGCGACCTAGACATGATAGTTAATACCATGTGAGCTTGACCATATTTACTTGTGAAAGCCTAGAACGCTAGATTTATGGAATGAAAACTTAAATATATATAGCTAAAAAACAGAAAAGTCGGCAAATGTACTGTTTGAGTTTTCTTGATGAAGTTTGAAACAGCAAATCGTGACATAAATTTCTATAGAAACTCTACCCCACAAAAAATAATGCTAGCTCACACATTTGTATAATACTACTCCCTCACGATCTCACTTACGATCTGTCTCTTCCACGTGAATTTCGATTGTTTACAGTTAAATTTACAACCACTTGACCTCCAAATGATCACAATGGATACATAATTTCCATTTTACCCAAAGTATCGATAAAGGTTTTGAGATCTTTTCACCCATTTTTTATGGAGCCAAAGATATGATATTATTTCGGCTCATGATGTGATGGAAGAAATCAACATAGAAAAATGTATGGCCCTTTTTTTTCTCACAATGGACCACATGGTTGCCCCATTTACACTGGTAACCAACGCCAGTTAGATACTGACTCTATTTATATAGAGAAAAATAGTAAATTGTTCCATCTTGTAGCAAAACTGCAGTGATGGGTTTAGGAGGAATAGGACTCCTCCTAGCAATTAATTTCCACAGTAGAGTGTAGACAATGGTATTTGAACAAGACAAACGAGAATCAATTCTACAGGTAAGTGACGAAAAGTTACCACAAAAGGAAAGAGCCAGGAAATTCCTGCACCACTCTGGCGTGCAGCAATCGAAGTCGGTCCTCCCAAAGAAGGAATCCAGAAAAATCCTTCCGTCAAAAGTCCCTTCAATTAAATTAAAACAGATGATCAGTTACACACAATGAGTTATTACACAATAACCCGTAAGTCCAACAAATCTCGATTATTCACCTCATTAGCTACATTTGAAAGAGCTTGATACAATCCTATCCAAACCGGTATTGTTGCTAAAGTTGGCAAGCAACCTGCGTGATATTTACAAAGGAAAATAAGAGAAGAAATTAGTGTTTCAAGATTCTCTACTAAAAAGTCAGAAAACTTGAATTTTTTATATTCTAAATCAGGGGGTTAATGGGACAGATTTAAGGGGAAACCACGTGAAAGTGGTTGTTTACAACTTAACAAGATAAGTAAACTAGATCAACGACAAACAGAGTGAAAAGCCGAAAAGCCTACAATCTTAGACCAATGGCTTGTTACTTAGCGCAGGATTTTCATGGACTAATTCAGAGAACGGGCCAGCAAAACACGAAGTCACAAGAAAATGATTGACCAATTTGAAAGGAACCATCACAATTTAGCTTGAGAAAAAATAATGCACAATCCAAACAGGATAGTCTATGCGCTCATAGGCGAGAAATTCACCTGCCAAAGGATTAACACCAGCTTGCTTGTAAAGACGTGATGTCTCAAGTTGTATTCGTTCCTAGCACAGGAAATAATAAGATACATCAGCAATATGTACCCAAATAATAGTTGTTAAGGACAGATACTGCCATTTAATGTTCCAACATTGGTCCCTTAAGAGGACAAAACGAGCAAAGGAGGTACAATAGAGGCAGTATAAACAGTTCATTGTTTAAGCAAATAATATAGCTATAACCCACTTGGCCACTTGCAAGTTGCAAGACATTGAGCAGGTTTAAGACAGAAATCCCTTAGCAGAAAACAGTTCCAAAACTAACGCAATAAACACCGCATTCCAATGTAGAGATGCTACTCGCCTGATTTCCTGCATATCTTTCTTGTATGGCTTTGATTTTTGGTTGAAGATTCTGCATTGCCAATGTTGATTCAACCTACATACATGAGCAATAACAAGAGGTTGCATCATCACAGATTCAAAAAAAAGTCAGTTGGAATGGCATGGCATCACCAACAAAATCAATGACCATGAACAATCATGCCCTAATATGAGTTTGGAAAATAGCGCATAGTCTTGAGCAGTTCGGTATTCCGTAAGATTTTGTAGGAAACTACTGAAATGAGCACTAAGAATAAAAACAAAACCGTTGGCCCAAAAACAGAGGTGTCACCAACATATCATTGATTCATCATTCAGCTAGTTATTAGCGCATGGTATTTCCCAATTTAATTCAAAGTTCCAACATATATAAAAAAACGCTAATTAACAGAAACACAAGATTTAAGAGAAACAATAATGTTGTATTATTACTCTTAAACATTGCTCTTCAGTCTTCCCCGCAATCAAAAACGGAAGAAGATGGAAAAACACTAACCTGTTGCTTTGTCAAAGGCAAAGTCGCAATTTTGACGAAGACCGTGAGCAATATGATAGCAAATCCATACGAATAAGGCACGTGCAGAGCTGAAAGCCCGTCCTTCATAATCTATCTCATGGAAAGAAGAACAAAGCTTATTATAAAGGGAATGCATGAGCAACTTTTTAAAAAAATGCTATGAAACAAACCAACAGCCTAAGCAACGTGTTCCCAAGACACGATATGAATAAACTGCAGGAGGTCATTGAAAGCTTCACTGAAAGTGCTTGTCCCAAGCTCATCATACACATAAAGAATAAGTCTTGCTCATGTAGCTCAATTTTATTAAATTGCTCGCGATTGTCATACGGCTTAGAGACTAACACATCTTACCTAATAGCTTTTGAGGTATACATGCATTAGCCCATAACGTCAATATTATATACGTCTTCTGACTAATTATTGTACAGAGAACCTAGCATCAAATCTGTGGCCAGTGAACTAACGTACAGTGGCCAGTAACATTTTAGCTACAGCCCACAGAATACAAACTACGACAGCTAAAACACGTCAAAGTTGCAAACTACAGGACACAAACAATGAAAATTCTTCATCTAATCACTTGCTGAAGTGCTTACTTCAATGTAATGCAGTCATACACGGGTGCTGCCATCCTTAAACTAAAATATTCTCCTCACTAATTCAGCTTAGAAACCATTAGTAGCGCCGGGCAACACATTGTAAGGTTATCAGCATCTGAGACACCTATTTCTGTGTAACATCTAGTTGAACCAAAAATCTACCCTCACTAATTTGGCTATGGACATTTAATATCTTGTCAGCCATTAATTCTGCTGAGTGTACCCTAAGTCCCTAAATGCTACTAATTCACGTATCCTGCAGTCCTGAACTACAGAAAAACCGCACCTAAACAACTAATTGCACAAGCGAAAAGCTAATACTAGCTTAATCTTTGTCCATTGCTACCAAATAGCATCAAACTACCTACCTTACGACTACAACATCATCATAACCAGCTACCAAACACAATTCACAGTACAAGTACAACACATATGCATAAATTATACTCCACAAAATTTACAGGATTGCGGTAACTATACTCGACAATGCTACAAATCCACATATTCCTACAGTTAAACCTTTGAGAAATCGCAACTAAACCATTATACGAGCACAACCTAAGTACTAGCTTCATCTTCTTCCATTACCATCACGAAACATCAGACCTACCTACATTACAACAACATTATCATAACCAGCAATCAAACACTAATTACACTTAAGTACAACAACTGCAGAAATCTAATCAAGTAACCTAAACACCCGAAAAACAACACCTAAACAACTATTTGCATGAGCAAAATTCTAATGACTAGCTTAATCTTCTTTCAATTTCTGCTACTTGCACGAGCAAAAACCTAAATGCAATCAAATAGCTCCTCCAGACCTAAACTACCGAAAAACCGCACCTAAACAACTAATTGCACAAGCAAAAACCTAAATACTAGCTTAATCTTCTTCACTTTTCTGCTACAGAGCATCAAACTACCTAATTGCATCGCTGATAACAACATCATCATAACTAGCAATCAAACACTAATTACATAAACTACAACAAATATGCAGCAATTAAATCATGTACGGAATAACAACAAAATAGCTACACTCAATAGTCAATACAAAAACCTATGTTACTCCAACACTTTAGTTATGTGTCACAACACGACACTTCTATACTTCATTTTAGACCAAATAATTGAAAACTTAGCGGAAAGTAACTATATCCGTCACTCCGATACCGTGTCCTATCTCACACTTGCAGCCGAATCAGAGTAACATAGCATCAAACTATCTAATCTATGATTACAATATCATCCTAACCGGCAATCAAACACTAATTATGCTAAAGTACATCAAATATGCAGAATACACTAATTATATAAAGGATTACAGTAAGTACCTTCAAGACAACTTCCATGGCGTCGGAAATAAACCCAAACCATCCGCCACTTTTAACAGCAGGAGCTACATTATCAGGCGATGCGGAAACGGCAGCATCAGCAAGCGTATAGATCAAGCTTTCCGCCTTAGCGAAAACCGCGTTTAATTCGACATCAATTGAATGATGATCAATTGGGGGAAGTTGCTGGAAACTGAAATTAACCCTCGTGCGAACGAATTTACTTCTGTGAGACAAACAAAAAAGTTTATTATCGTGGAATTTACTTCCTGTAAATGGCGAGGATGAAATTAGGGTTTTCGCCATCGATGGAGGAAGAAGAGGGAGAAGTTTAGGCGGTCATTAGAGAGCTTAGGTGAGTGAGTGGTGGAGCTGAGAGGGAGAGAGATGGTGGGAAACCAAAATCTTTCCAAATTTTCCCTCCCACGCATTATCCGTTTTATCTTATCCTTATTTGTTTTTTTATTTTATTTTATTTTATTCTGGTGTAAAAAAGTAGAGTCCGTTTTTGAAATAATGTTCAAAAATAAAAGAATTGTCGTTTTGGGTCGATTTCGAAAACATTTATCGAAATGGTGTCCACGTAGGCTCGGTTTTGACGAGCCTGTATGAGGCTTAAACACGCCATACGTATTGGCGTGTTTACTTGAAAGAACACGCCATTAGATATGGCGTGTTTATGCAGTTCAAAATTCCACCCTAGGCAGTAGCTGAACAAGATAAGCAAAGGAAACACGCCATTACGTATGGCGTGTCTTAAGAAGAAAACACGCCATTAGCTATGGCTTGTTTTAAGCAAAGACAATTTTTAGCCCCTTTCCAAAGAGGGGCGATAAAATCTCAAATATTAAACACGCCATACGTAATGGCGTGTCTTCCTCTTGAAACCCGCCATTAGCTATGGCGTGTTCTTCCAGTTTCCTTTTTTTTCATTGCTGGACAAATTCCCTTCGTCCTCATTTCTTTCCCTTGCCAAAAAAGAAAACCAAACTCAACAATGCAAAGGACAACACAAACCATTGCCTATTATAAATAAAAACCGAGTTTACACACCACATAAGCTTCGCACAAAGGGATTAAATTCTAAGTTTTACAACTAAAATGTCAAACAAATTAACCATCTAAAATGTCAAACAAACCATTAATCCTCTAACTATTACATCAAGTCATCAAGTCTTCTTCTTGCTTTTTCCTCGAATGCGACTCCAAAACCCTTTCTTAGGCTCCGGGGTACCTTGTTCATTGACGGGTGTCATTGAAGACATGGAAGGCATTGAAGACATGGCCGGCAATGAAGACATGGAAGGCATGGAAGACATAGAGTGTCTAGCCGGCATGGAAGACTTAGAGCGTCTAGCCCTCCTAGTGTATTGAACCAAAGGTGCATCGTCATCCACATTCATTGAATCGAGGGACTCTTGAACCATTGGTGAACTTTCTTCTCTTGGTTCTACGGTTGGTTGAAGGAGATGGGAATAGCCTACATGTTCAAGCGATTGAGAGGAGTAGTCCCGTAGGTGTGAAACCATTGTGCGGAAATGAGGAGGCACCTCAAGAGGCATTTGTCGAAGCTCCTTATCACATGTATCATGGACATTGACGAAACCATGCGCCTAAAACAAAATAAGTAGTATAAGAAAATCACATTTTATGATATATTGGTTAAGAATTAAAAGACAAGTATATTAAGTGTACTTACAAGATATTGTGTGGCTCCAAATGGTGCTTGATAAGTAGCTTGTGGGGGGAAAGGGTTCAAGCGAAGAATAGTGCAATCCCGGTACCAAACCATGTAAGGGTCGTAGTAGCTCGTTTCAATATCATCCTCTACACCACGGAACCGAAAATCACCCCTCCTAACCCAATTTGATATGTAGGGTTGATGTTTTTCTATCCAATTCCGTGAAGAGGCACCCCTTTTGTCAACTTTGTGCAAGTTAGGTTCGGTATTAGAGTTTAAAGGGATATATTGTTTCCACCCAAATTGACGAGCTACCCTATTAGGAAAATGCCACTCAACAATGTCGAAACAAATCATAGGTGCCATCACTGTCCAATCGTCGGAGTCATCATAACAAAACTCGGGCAAAAAATACTGATGGGGCATATTCTGCACCCGCTGACCGAGTCAACATATTGAGCAAGGTCAAAGTCAAAAGACAGCAAGTCAACGTATTAGACAGCCTAACCGACGCAGCCTGTCGGCCTGTCACTTGTATCTCGGCTGGGTAACTAGCCAGCCGGGAGGCATATCCGCGTACTCACATCCAAGTCCCCTCGGCATGGAGTCAACCAGGCCAGCCGGCCTGCCATGGGTCCCTCGGCCGAAGGTAGAACAGTCTTTCCACCTACTCTGCCACTTGGCCACTACGTGACAAAAGGTGAAAGTCTATAAATACTCCTCAATCCTCATTGAGAAAACGATCCGATAATCCACAATTCATCCATAAACTCACTATTAATCTGGTATAAACTCCCTTATCTCTCTACAATATACTTTGCCAAGTAACACACAACTTAATCTCTTTAAGTTTACTGACTTGAGCGTCGGAGTGAGTACGCTCAGTACCAAGCCGAGCCCTCAGTTTGTTCATCTTTATAGGAGAGACCGAGAGGAAGAGACGAGCAAAGACATCATTCACCAAGCTTACGTGGTAACAAATCCTGCTCCGGAATCACACTCAGAACAATTGGCACCATCTGTGGGAAAATAGATATCAAAAGCTAATCACCTACCTTACACAAAAAAAAAAAAAAAAAAAAAACCATTCAAAGAGCTAAGAAGATGTCAAAACAGCCAGAACTTGTGAGTGTAGAAACTGAATTCTACCAGGATGAGACATTCCCTAATTCTGAGATCGGGCAGTCCCCCACCGGCCGAGTGATTGAGCCGGTGAAGTACGGGATGCCAAGAGAGCGAAAACAGCAAAGCTGCCGACCGCCAAGTCACCGTCATGGGACATGTGGTCGATGCGACCAAATCAAGCTATTCCTGGACCTGATGGGTGGTACGCCGGTTACTCCTGTCACGGCGACAGGGGCGGCAGCACCTCCACTGGTGACCAGGGCCCAAAAAGTGACTCCGAACAACTTGACCGGAGTATTACAAGGAGCTGGGCATGCAAGGACGCCGGCGGTGCCCGTGGTGCCAGTGGCAGACCAAAGTCCTTCCCCCACTCGCGGAAGGACAACGTCGCCACAGCAACAACGAGGCCATCTCCGAAGAAATGAAGAAAGAAGTCCGACTCTCCAAAGTCGGACAACAAGAAGCCCTTCCCGCCACGGGGAGAGAAGCCGGACTAGGATTGCGAGGAGCCGATCGCCGCGTGTCATTCGGCACGTGGTCAGACAGCCCCTCAATGCCTTTGTCCTCGAAGTCCCGTGCCGACAAAACGAAGCTGCCGCCCTATCATACAAAGGGGATAGCGAGCCAACCGACCACGCCGAGGCTTTCGAGTCGTACATGTCGGTATGGGAGCAACCTGATGAGGTGTGGTGCCGAGTCTTCCCAACGACCCTCCATGGCATGTCTCGAGTTGGTACAAGGGGACTACCTAATGGCTCGGTGTCTTTGTTAGGCCGACCTAAGGGACAATTTCATAGCCCAGTACGCTTGCAACAAGCGAAGGGCCGTGGAGACATCGGATCTCCTGACTATCCGACGGGGGATGACGAGTCCCTCCGGAGCTACGTCAAGAGATTCGACGCTAAGGTTCGTGATTCGTGAGCCGAACACCGAACGCGCCCTTCGCACCGATGAAAGGCTGCGCCGAAAGGCGAGTTAAAAAATGAGCTCATCAAGTGCGAGGACCTCAACCTAGACTCCGCCAGAAAGATGGCCGACTGAGCCATAAAGGTGGAGGACTATCACAAGACCTGGGTAGGCCACAGTGAAGTTGGGCACCCCGAGAGGAGGAGCCGCCGGGACAACGTAGACGAAGGACGCCGTGACATGAATAGGTCACGGCCTGAGAGACTTAACAGGAAACAGAACTCGACGGGCGCCGGGGGGAGTTCGGGACCATACACCCCGAAGCGGTACAGCGTTCTCACCCCCCTGGTCAAATCACCGGCCGAGGTCTTTGCCCTAAGCAAGAACGAAGGGCAGAAATGGTCAAGGCCCCCCAAGGCGAGGGGGGACGGCGACCTTAGCGGTTCTGCGACTACCACGGCCAACCCGACCATAAGACCGACAACTGTCGGCATCGAGAACACCATCGAGGAGCCGATCCGAAAAGGGGCCCTCGGCAAGTATGTAGTGGAGGCCGGAAACAAGCTCCGACGGGGCGAATAGAAAATCGATATTCCGGCGCATGGGAGTGATCCAGGTTGTCATCGGAGGAAACGAGAACGGTGGGTCGGCTAATGGGCACAAACGGCACCTGAATGAGCTATACCAAGCCATCAACTTTGTGCCCAAAACAATGACCCCGCTTCCACCGTCCCCGATATAACCATCGGAAAAAAGGACTACGAAGGAGTCATCGCCCCGCACAAAGATGACCCGCTCGTAGTCCACCTAGACATAGCCAGCCACTTGGTGAAGAGGTGCCTGATTGACACTGGCGCCTACACGAACATCATGTTCAGGGAGTGCTTTCTCAATCTCGGTCTCAAGATTGAAGACCTCAGCCCTTGCACCAACCCGCCATTGTCAGCTTCTCGGGCCGGCTGGTACCCACAGGGTCAATCAGACTGCCGGTGATGTTCGGCCAAGCAGACGCGGTCAAAAATGTTTGGTAAGAGTTCGTGGTTATTGATGGTTCGTCCGCCTACAATGTCCTCATAGGCCGGGTCACTTTGAGCGAGGCCGATGTTGTGATGTCCATCCGGGCCCTGACATTGATGTACGTCTCGGACCGGGGGGAAGCACAAAAGCTCGTCTCAAAGGACGAGAGAGACGAAATTGTCAATATCCAAGTATCTGCCAGAGGGTGCAACATGCAATCCCTCAAAGTGGCGAAGAAATCAGAGAAGGGGAAGAGCCCATCCTTACGGCGAGGGTGATCCAATGCACACCAACGTCGGCATGGTCGAAGGAGCCGAGACCGAGGAAGTGGAAATTGACCCGGGCGCACCGTAACTATCGGTGTCGACACGGAGCCAAAATCGGAGGCGATCTCCTGACCTGCCGAGGAAGAACAAAGATGTCTTCGCATACTCAGCAGCCGAGATGCCATGCGTGAGCCGGGAGGTGATCGTTCACAAGCTGAACGTACTCTCCACCGCTCGCCCTGTCAAGCAGAAGATGAGAAACTCCTCGGCCGAGAAAGGTGAGGCCATCAAGGCCGAGGTAGATAAACTATTAGAGGCAGGCTTTATCATGCCTTGTACTTACCTTGAGTGGCTAGCAAATGTTGTAATGGTAAAGAAGTCATCAGGGGCGTGGAGGATGTGTGTTGATTTTACCAATCTTAATAAAGCATGCCCTAAATATTGCTATCCCTTGCCTCGAATAGATAGTTTAATTGACGCAACGGCAGGCTACACTATCTTTGAGCACTCGCTCGACGCCTTCTCGGGTACCATCAGGTATTCATGGCCGAGGAAGACATGCCTAAGTGCGCATTCATCACCATACACGGCACATACATGTATAAAATTATGCCGTTCGGTTTGAAAAACGCTGGCGCAACTTACACTAGGCTAGTGGACAAAGTGTTCCAAGATAAAAAAAGGGCGAAACATCGAGGCTTACGTCGACGATGCTATTGTAAAAAGCAAGTCTGACAGCGAGCACTTGGCCGACTTGAGCGAGACATTTTGTTCACTAAGGAAATATAAGATGAAGCTCAACCCAATGAAATGCAACTTCGGTGTCCGGGCCGGCAAGTTCCTCGGCGTGCTTGTCGGTGCCGGGGAATTGATGCCAATCCGAGAAAGTCCAAGCAATACTAGACTGCCGGAACAGAAACCGAAAAGAGGTTATGATACTGACCGGGAGGATGGCGGCTCTTGCCCGCTTCATCTCTCGGTCGGCCGACAAGAGCACTCCGTTCTTTACGGTGCTAAAAGGGAATAAAGACTTTTGCTGGGGGAGACGCTACTAACTCTCCCGACCCTGTCCAGGCCGACGCTGGGGGAGACGCTATATCTATACTTAGCTGTTACCTCGGCCACGGTCAGTGCCGTGATCGTCAAATAAGAAAACAAGCAGCAACACCCGATCTACTTTATCAACCATACACTGCTACCCGCCGAAAGAAATTACCCACTGATTGAAAAAGCGGCCTTCGCCGTCGTCGTTGCCGCAAGGAAATTAAAACCCTACTTCGACGCACATCCCGTGACGGTCTTAACCGACCAGCCATTGGAGAAAGCCTTAGAAAAATTCGAAAAATCAGGCAGACTTATCAAATGGGCGGTGGAGCTATCCCCCCGGCATTCAAGACAAACCAAGGCCTTCGATAAAGGGGCAAGTACTTGCAGACTTCCTAGCCGAGTGCACATACCAAGAAGAATCACATCCCGGTGTGTGGGAAGTATACACCGACGGGTCCTCCACGGCAAACAACTCGGAGCCGCATCCTTATCATCAGCCCTAACGGGGACGAGTTTGAGTACGCCTTGAAGTTTACCTTCTCGGCCTCAAATAACGAATCCGAATATGAGGCGGTGATAACCGGAGTCGAGTTAGCTAGAGCTACTGCGGGGCGGAGCATGTTGTGTTGAAGATGATTCACTCTTAGTGACTAATCAAATCCGAGGAGAGTATGAGGCTCGAGACGACGGGATGGTGAGATACCTGGAAAGGGTAAAAGCCGACACCGCAAAATTGAAATCTTTCCAAATACGGTGCATTCCCGTGTCGAGAACAACCGAGCCGACGCTCTCTCAAAACTTGCCGATTCAAGCATCAAGAATGTCGGTCGAACCGTCTTTGGTAGATATCAGGAATGCTAAAAGCATCACTGAGACCGTCGGCATGGTGGGCGACATCGAAGCCGAGACGACGTGGATGACTCCGATAATGAAATACAAACTAACAAAAGAGTTACCGGAGGACCGCTGTGGACAGCGGGCCGCCCACGGGGGCGCTTGGTGAAGGTCGAAAAACAAGCGTTTGCATTTTGTAAGGAGTCGCCACCAATTTTTATGGGAAATTGGAACCGTTCGAATACCTCGTGCCATGTCAAGACACAAAGTAGTGACATGAACACTAAGCAATCGTTACCCTTAGCATTCTATGTCTAGAATGACTCTCGTGGATGCCAATGAACACGGGTGCTCACGGAGATCTGGAGTAAGGGGTGAGGGTACGTATTAGGAAGCTCTTTTGATCGAACACCTAATCCCGCCCGCCTCGATAGCGGCCTCTACTAATGATTAGGGAAGTTATTCGCACTTGATATATCGTCGGCTATATGCATGCAATGCAACATCCAAGTTTTAATCCTAGCATGTGAGAATTAATACTAAGTCGGTTGACACGTAATTTAGCATATAATTGGGTCGAAGTTGGGATTTAATGCTCATTTACATGTGAAAACATACAAACAATAAAAGAAATATAATAATTATGAATTACAATAATGGAAATTACATTAATTACAACGGATAGGCGATTTATGTCGAAAATACCTTTAAAACGGATAGATTGAGAAAAAGAATAAAAGAACAAAAGAAAGAATTAAATAAATCAACGAACAGGAATTAGCGTGATATTATGGATAATAGTTGATTAAACGTAGACTAATTAAACTAGGTCAAGGCAGAAACGGAGTTCGTGGACGAACTCAACCAGAACAGCGCAGAGTGCGTCCTTTGAGAATAAGCGCGCGAGCAGACGCTGCGCGTCTTTCCTTGGCTTCGGTCCCGTTTGTGAAGCGTAATTGCAAGCCGTTAATGTCGATTGGTGATTTAAAGGATTAATTGATGATATTTACTCGGATGAAAGTGATTAACAGGTTAATTACATGTGAATGATGGTCATAAAAGCGATAAACATGAATGATACGGATGTAAACGAATTAATTACATGAAATTATGATGAAAATATTAATGAGTCCTCTATTGAAATAAGTCAATTAGGCTAAATACGACGGATATACAACGAATGTGCGAATAAGCAGAGGAAAACTATATCGATGGCGAATTCCAGAAACTCAATATGAACAAATTGAATCTCTAAAATCCGGGTTTGAATTTAATGACGAAAACCCGCAAATATGAATTATAAGGGATTTAAGTCGGATTTATGGCGTACTGAACATGTGCATGAATGATGAATTATATGATACAATATACATGTGAATTATCAGTGACGATTATATCAAAGAATTAACGGACGAACAAATAACAAATAAAAAGAAACGAATTACAGAGGACGAGGAAGAAGAAAAGAAGCGAATCTGCGGCGGCCTCACGAAGAGGCGCGGCGAGAATGCGCTCCTTCGAAGAGGCGCGGCGATTCTTTGCGTCTTTTCTCGACGTCTGTCTACTGGAAATCCGCAAAAACAGAGTTTTAAAGCACGGTTTTAGAAATCGGTTTTAATGGTGTTTTCGACATAAGTCTTACAATGGTGATACGATAAATAAAATACAATAAATAAAAGAGGAATTATACACCCTCAGACTTACATGTTGACGAAACGAGATGAACTAAGATATCGACTAGTGAATGCTCGACGCGAATGCAAAGAGAGTGCCCTCGTAAGAGGAAAACGATTGATTAATTAAGTTGATTATTGGTGTAGTTGGTCAAATTGGTCGGTCATGCAACGGAGAGGCTGGTACCCGGAAAGATCCGAGCTTACGTGGTCGAAAGTTCAAGCACGTAGGCGCCAATTAGTAAGAACAAAGTCTAGAATGCAAAGGGAGAAGAGAAGGGCGGACACTCGCGTGAGAAATATGAGGAACGAAGGCTCCTATTTATACTAATCACACGACGGAATTAGGGTTTCGGAGACTCTTTGGTAGTGAATCTCGGAAAGATATAAAAAAGATACGTAAAACATGCAAAGAAAGGCCTGGGAAAAGGCGCAGCAGTCACTGCGCCTCTTGGAAGAGGCGCAGCACCCGCTGCGTCTATTCCCAGGAGGTTTCCTCCTGCTAAAGAAAGATTTCCGCTTTGAGTTATGGTAGGACGGAAATAATTCGATTATCTTATGAATATTACGAGATATTATTTGCCAAAAGATAAAATTTATGAAATATGGAATAGAAATATCCGGAACATTCCAGAATATTCCGACTCGGGATTTAACGATTATCGAAAAATGGAGATGGTTTTGACCCGGACTCAAATGTACTCTAATTACGCCCAAAGACCGTATCGGGACGTAGATGACAACTAAGAGGTAGACATTAATATTTGAGCAATCACTTGACGATAATCTTACGAATCGTCACAAATCGTTCCGCGTATCAAACATGCGGCCCAATCATCACCGGGTGGTTTTGCGGGAGGTGCGAAAATGAGGTATCTCTGAGCCCCCACTTTGACCGAGGCTTGGAAAAGGCGAAAGTCAAAGTATAGCCATCAGTCAATCGAAGATTACAACCTGACGACTATGGCGACGCGAGAGCGGTTCAAGGGGTCTCAACCATGGACTGTCGTCGGGAACATTTTAGAGTCTGTCGACTATCGGGGAGGGTCGTTTAAAGTCCATTAGACTACGTAAGGAAGCTCGCCAACCATAAGAAGAAACCATACCGAGATACCCCTGGTGAAACGGGATCAAGACGCTTCGGCAAAACTCTTTGGTCTCAAGATAACTTGGTGTCCAAGGCATTAGGGTCACGGGAACTGAAGGAATCTCTTAACACTTCTGAAGGCTATCTCTGAAGGCTACCTCTCTTGAAAGGATTAAAAGGGGTTATCTGAAGAGGGGTTATCTGAAAGATATGAAGGCTTCGATTTGGGAACTTCTGGAGAACGGCACCCTGGTCGAACTCCGCGGGGAAACAAGAAATATTGAAAGCAGCAGGACGTCGGTAAAACTTGAGGTTGGGGGGAATCTGCTTGCGTCGGTCTCAAGCGAATTCTGGCAAAACTTGAGGTTGAATCTGCTTGCGTCGGTCTCAAGCGAACTCTTGTTGGGGAACATATTGACGACTAGGAACATTTTGATCGTCGTGAGAGAAATCTTGAGTGAGCAGTACTGCAAAATACTACTGCGCTGGATAAAAGGATTTTGAGCAACACTACAAAATACTGTTGCACTGGATAAAATGGATTTGGACAATACTGCAAAATACTGCCGCTGGCTGATGAAACGCGGGCCGAAACGAAAGAAAATCATCGAAACGGACCAAAAGAATATAACAGCGTCAAGGAAGAGGCGCACCAAAGATGGGCCCACAAATAACGAACTTATAACGAATTTTTGAAAATCCGTATGGAGGGAACACAAGGAAGAGGCGCAGCAAGAGCTGCGTCTCTTGGAAGAGGCGCAGCGCCTGCTGCGTCTTTTCCCCAATTTGGCTCTTCTGCGTAAAAACGCGAAATCAGAGGGGTTTGTGTTCATTATTTCGAAACACAATTCTCGCAATTTCTCTCTCAAATCTTCACCATTTCCGTCGAAGTTTGATCCAAAAGCTTGCTTTAAACATGACTAATCGAGGTATGTGTTCCAATCTTGCATTAATCATCTACATTTGTTGAATTTTGAGCCGCGAAATTTAAGGTTTTCGACCCTTTTGATCGAAAATTTGGGGCTTTTCCCCCAAATGGATTTGCCTTGCCAAATTGATGCTAGAAATGGATAGTAGGTGATGTTAGGAACATAACCATGTATTTGTTTCGAATTTTCATCGAGTTTTGAGCCTTTGAATGAATTTTGAGACGGTTTTACAGCTAAACCGTAAATTGCTTCGAAAATAGCCTTAGGATTGCCCATTTGCGATGAAACTTGATATTTGGGATCCTTGGATGATGGGTAAACTTTCTACCATCTCGGAATTTTGGTTTGTGACAACTTTTTCAGGACACCTTTCTAGGGCATAATCGCCGTTATAGCGAAATGCTGCCGAATTTCCGACTCGAACCCAGAACTAGGCTTTGAACTGGACTTGACTCGACCCAATTTTATCACATGAGTAATCGGGTTGGCGGGAACGTGGCCAAGGATGGCACGAGAGGAGCAGTTTCAGTGCTTTGAAGGCTTGAAAACCCCTTAACAAAGGCTTGTCGTCGTATGACGCGGCCTGAATTTACTTTAATGTCGCAGGTGATGAGGCTTCTACTTCCGGGAGAGCTCCCATGGAGATAGACGCTGTTACTGTTGAGGAGGCTTTAGAGCAGGCCTTCACCGCTGCGGTGATGGCTGCTGGAGACGAGACTCACGAGGAGGAGGCCGTCGAGGAGGAGGAGGCCCCGAGACGGGCTAACATCGGGCGAGGAGGCCGTCAGCTGAGAGGAGCTCCTGTGTGGGCTGAGACCTGGGAGAGTAGGCACCTTGTGTGGGTGCGAGAGGGTCACCCGTCCTACGGACGGTGAAGAGCTTGGTAAATAAGAATTCACTACTCATTACCTATTCTCTTTCATTCTTTTGTCCAAATTTCTTTCAAATTTCATTCAAAACTAAAGATAGCTTTGTTTCAAATCATAATAGGAGGCCGGGAACATCGGTCGTTCTCGGGTTACACGACAGCGATGGAGCACTACGAGCAAATTGTCGGCGGAGGAGAGGGCCATGATCGAGCGTGGAGCGTTCGGTCCTCCGGGTTCAGTGTCCGAGGGATATCGTGAAGAGGAAGTTGCGGGCTAACCTTAGCCTCGTCCGCGCTTTCTTGGATCGATTCTGGGATACGACTTCCACGTTTCACCTACCTTTTGGTGAGGTGGGAGTCACTTTGGAGGATTACGGCATGATTTCTGGTCTGCCGTGCGGGACCGAGGAGATGGTGTGGCCGGAGACTGCTATGAGGGCGGACTCGGCCGAGGCGAGGAGATTGATCGGTGGAACTTGTCGCCGAAGGTGTTGCGATCTTAGGGTTTGGTACCCAGTACTTACGTTCGAGACTACTTTGCGGGGAAGACCCGGCGGCCCGGTGACGATCGATGGGAGGGAGACAACTCCTCCTCCTTGTCAGGTGACCGAGCAGAGGGCTCGTTCGTGGCTTTGGTGGTTCCTGTCTTCGATTTACCTCGGAGACAAGGGCGAGAGGCTATCGACGAAGCTCCTTCCCTTCCTTTCGACTCCGAGTTCCCTAGGGCGCCGGGGTGGGTCATCTGCTGGTTTTGCGGTCCTCATCCGCTTCATGAGGGCCATGGTTCGTCCGGAGTTGATGGAGAAGGGGACTTCTCCTGGCGCCGTCGGACTGGGACTACTTGTTGGAGGTATGAACCTTCCTTTAGACCAAAGTAAATTCCTTTCTTTACCAAATCACGAAAGATCGTCATTGATTATTCAGTTTTACAGGCGTGGGTGTACTCTTACTTCCCGAGTCTCGCGCCCAAGAGGACGGAGCCGTTGGAGAGGGCCTATCCCGTGGTGAGGGATTGGGTCATGTGCCGGACGAAGAGCAAGCGTTCTTCTCACAATGTCTACCGGCGGGACGTGAACGCTCTTCAGCTGAGCAGCGTGAGTGTCCCATTTGTATTCATTTAATCTTTTTATCCCTTGCCTTTACTTGATCATAGGAATGATCTTTGCCTTCATATTGTCGCAGTGGGTGCCCAGACCTTGGGCGGAGTACGCAGGAGCACCCCCTTTCGTCGCTGAGGTCCTTCGACCTAGGAGCCCGAGTCGGCTGCTGTTGAGGACGTCGATGGGTCCTGTGTGGTACCTGGGCGAGCGGTTGGCTCGTCAGTGCTCTCGGGACGCGTTGACGGTTCCCGTCGATCCTCCCAGGACGATGTTTAAGGAGACTTCTGAGGCTGAGAGGGAGGCGGACTTGGCTGGTGCTAGTGGCGACGACCTTCTTCTCCCTGGCGAGGACTACTCGGCGTTCCTTTACGGGAGGTTGGCGTACTGGCCGGTAGTGGTGAGTATCCTTTACTTTTTCTTGATTTTGATTTTGAGGATTGCGACAAAAGATCATCGATTAACGAGAGCTATTGGTCTTTGCAGGAGGTTGAGGCGGCGGGCATCGAGCCCCCAGAGTACCCCGACCCTCGAGTACACCGACGCGACTGGGAGGACGACGATCTCCGAGTTGCGTGACTTCGACGTAGCCGTGACGGATCTTGGCTTAGATGACCGGGCGAAAGATCGATTCGGAGGGTAAGTCTCCGACTTGTATGACTTTTGTGTAAGAATACATTTGATTGAGTTTGCTCAATTTCTTTGAGAATTTCTTTTGAAAATGCGGTCGCACCGTCCCGGTTCATGGCATTATGGAGAGGGTGGCCAACCGGCCACGAGCTACGCCATCGAGGCACTCGTCGGTGGTCGAGGTCGTCAGGTATGAACCTTATTTGATTTTTGATTTTGATTTTTTGATTTCCAATTTTGCTTGAACCGATTGACATGAGCCAATTTGTTGCTGTTTACAGGGTGACCGCGAGCTGGAGCGAGAGTTGTCCCAGTCTCGGGAGGAGACCGCTCGCTTGTTGAGGGAGCTCGAGGTTCGGGACGCCGAGATCGCCGTTACGGTGGCGAGAGTTGCTTGAGTTGGAGGCGCCAATGTAGCCTTGTGTAGTTTTGTAGACTTGTACATTTTGGACATTTGATTTTGAAACATTTTTGGACTCTGTTTGGGGCGCAAGCCCCGATTGCTTGGACTTTTGGACTTTATTCGGGCGCAAGCCCCCACTGCTTGTAAATTTGTATATACGATGGCCCGAGTGCCTTTGCTTTGTGGGTTGTGTTGCTTGTACCTGCAGGTTAGTTCTTGAACAGGTTTGGTAGACAACGGTTTGCGCCGTCATGCTGCCGAAATTTACATGGAAATTACGCAAAACATACATATTATATATATGGCCTTTAACCAGCGCAAAAATGAGACTCAAAAGAGCACAAAAATGCAAAAATGCAAAAATTTTGTCGGAAATGACCGGACGGTAGGGAGGGTTACCCCTAAAAAAAAAAGAAAAAAGAGAAATCTGTAAGTGTAGAAATGAAATGTTGAAATGAAAACAAAAGAAAATTATTTCCCAAAAAGAAAATGAAATTTACTTCCTAAAAAAAAAAAAAAAAAAAAAAAATGAAATTCATTTCCTAAGAATAAAAAGTTTGAGTGTCATGAAATGGCGAAGGTGTCGATGTCGCCTCGAAATGCGTGCCCGCGAAAATAGGAAACTTGAAACATGGTAAACTGCTCGTATTTACCAAAATAAAATCCCGTAGGAATAAGAAATTATTCGTTATAGAATTAGGAAAGATCCAAACGCGGAAATCACAGAAAGTGAGCCTGGGAAGAGGCGCGACATGAGTCGCGTCCCTTTGAAGAGGCGCAGCATCAGCTGCGCCCTCCTTCCCAAGCCCGGTCCGTTTCGGCGGATTTTTGGAAACAAAGAAATTAGTATAAATAGAAGCGTCGACGGGGCGTTAATTTACACAATTCTTCCGTCTCTTCCTCGTCTATTCACATAAAACTCTCAAAATAAATCTTCAAGAGAAAATTGTCATCATGAATACTTTGGAGATCCGCTTGAAGGAATGGACCAACGAGTTTTCGAATATGGAGAAACACGACATGGGTGCTTATAACCTTGGGTCTTTGTTGAGTTTGAAACTCATTAAGGTAGTAAAACCGTTCTTGGATGCTTGCCTTGACTATTGGGACCCGAATTATCATGTTTTCGCGTTCCCGGGAGGTGATATTTGCCCGTTTCCTGAAGAAATTGCTGCTATTGGTGGGTGGGACCCCGAACATTTATCTGCCATTCCTTCCACTTCACAAGGGTATAAGAGCAAATTCAGAGACTTGCTTGGACTGACTAGACTTGAGGTGGATCGCTTAGTTACCCCGAAAGGCGTGAGAATGTTGGACTTTGTAGACCGATTCATTAACAGGGCCGACCCTACTGTTTCCCATGTTGCCAGGAGGAGGGCATTTGGCTTTTGTTTGTTGCACGTGTATGTCTTCCAAGGACACGTCGATGAAGATTTGAGAGGTGATCCCCGTCTTTTGGGTCTTATTGAGCAAATGGAGCTGCGCAGGAGCCCAGCTTGCTTGTGCTTAGGAGAGATTATCCTGGGTTTGGATAATAGGAAATCCAACCGCGATCTGCCGTTCTTGGGAGTCCCGTCATTTTGCAGGTAAGAGACATCATTTTTTTTTTCTTTCTTTCTTTTTTTTTTTTTTTTTTTTTTTTTTTTTTTTTTTTTTTTTTTTTTTTTTTTTTTTTTTTTTTTTTTTTTTTTTTTGTTTGGTGTCTAATACCTGCTCTTGGTAGGTTTGGCTTATGGAACGGCTCCGATTGATCGAGCCCCCAGTTCATGCACTTTCCTATCATTCCCGTATGATTGCGATGAGGACGCGGTTGTACATGGTGGACTTCACCCGGGTCTGCGATTATTGGAAGAACAAGCTGAAAAGTGATGATGGCCCGTTGATTAGGTGGGTTGTACCGTGGTGGCACCTCAAGTCTGTCACTGGAGTATCTTCTTTGGATCCCACTAGGTCCGTGCGCATTCCGGGATTGGAGTTCATGGTATGCATCTTTCCGGAAAGATTGATGAGGCAAGTTGGGTTGAAGCAGACGATCCCTAGGCTTGATACCGTCCCGCAGACTGCTATGGCGCTTACTATAGAGAGCCGAAGAGAGTGGGCTATCAAATGGGCCCAAAGAAACATGTGGTTCTTGAGTTTCTCCGCCAATGCTTTGTGGGTGTCGGATTCTTATCTGAGGTGGAGAAAGGCTACAACTCCGGAAGAGCGCGAGAGACTGAGGAAACATGAGCCGGTTGATTACAAGGTGCGCGAGGGAGAGAAAGAGAAGGAGAAGCATCTGACAGAGGGAGAAGAAGAAGCTGGATTTCAGGTCATTCATCCTTCGAAGAAATCAAAGACTACTCCTGTTGCGGAAATGGTGGTTAGCAAGAATGGCAGAGTCAGGCCTCGAGAAAGACCGTTGGTGATTAGGTCTGAAGTGGTGCAAGAGCGCCCGGCTCGAGGTCGTGACAAGAAATATGACAAGGGCAAGGGGAAGATGGAGGAATAGCCCGAGTCCTTATTTATTATTTGATTATTATTATTATTGTTGTTGTAATAAAAAGGAGGGATTTTTAGAATCCTAGCCTATTCTATTTTTATTATGTAACGTACTATTATTATTTAGAAATTGAATGAAATAAAAAGGTTAAATGGTTATGAAACCGTTGAGATTTTCCACTTATTATTCTTGTCGAATTTCAAATGCAATGCAGATGTCCTTCTATTTACATTTTTTTTAGATATAATGGGTTGAATCCCGTGAAGGATTGCCTACGTATTCACTTAAAAAGCGAAATCAAACCCTTGCGCGTAGTTCAAGTAAATGTAAAAGAATAATTGTTCGAAGCAAGAGCTTGTAATGAACATAGAAAATAAGCATGAGCTTTTGCTTACTCTGAAGGTGCGAATTTAGTTCATTTGATGATATGAGGATGACAAACTTGTCAAAATGCAAGAGCACAGTGACATTTAGCTTATTTCAGCTTGGCCAGGGGCCGTTTATTTAGTGCCACAAGAGCGACACATGGTTTTACGCGAGGCGCGTTTTTTTTTTCTATTCTAGGCATAGTACCGTTTCAATTGGTCGAGGTTTGTGGGGTTTGAAAACTCATTCCCATCTAGGTCTGTGATTTTAACCGCACCCCCTGGGAGTATGGATTTGACTAAATATGGTCCGGCCCAATTAGGTTTGAATTTTCCCCTTGGGTCGACAGGTAAAAGAGCTCTAACCGATTTGAGTACTAAGTCTCCTTCTTTGATGTTTCTTGGCCTAACCCTTTTGTTGAAAGCTCGTTTGATACGGGCTTGATATGTTTGGACATTATGTAAGGCGCGTAGCCTACGCTCATCCAGGAGGATGAGTTCTTCATACCTATCCTTCTTCCAATCGGCCTCCGGGATTTGGCTTTCTAGTAGAATACGCAAGGATGGTATTTCTAGCTCGACTGGTTGTACAGCTTCCATGCCGTAGGTCAAATAGAAGGGAGTAGCCCCAGTGGGCGTCCTGACAGATGTACGGTACCCCCATAGGGCAAAAGGTATCTTGCTTGGCCAATCTCTATAGTTGTCAGTCATTTTCTTGAGAATTGTGACAACATTCTTGTTTGCTGCCTCTACCGCGCCGTTAGTCTGTGGTCTATAAGGCGAAGAGTGGTGATGCTTAATCTTGTATTTGGCTAGCAATTGCTCAGTTTCGGCTTGAAAGTGTGACCCATTATCGCTAATGATCTCATGTGGGCAACCATATCGACAGATGATGTTGTTTTGTATGAATTTGGCCACATTTTTAGCCGTAAGACCAGTGTAGGAAGCCGCTTCTACCCATTTGGTGAAATAGTCAATCGCCACTAGAATGAAACAGTGACCTCCTGTTCCGGCTGGGGTTATTTTCCCGATTATGTCAATTCCCCATGCGGAAAATGGCCAAGGAGATGTCATCGTGTATAGCAACGAAGGAGGGACATGTTGTACATTCCCGAAGATTTGGCAATTGTGGCAGTGTCTCACGTATTTGATGCAATCGGATTCCATTGTGGTCCAATAATACCCCAAACGTGTGATTTTCTTTGCCATCATGGGCCCACTCATGTGAGGACCGCATTCTCCGTCGTGGACTTCTTCCATCACCTTTCGTGCCTGTGAATGATCAAGGCATCGTAGGACTACACCAAGAGGTGTTCTTTTGTATAATTCTCCTTGCATCGGGATGTATTGGGAAGCTAATAGGCGTATAGCACGTTGTCCCCTTTTGTCCATATCCGGTGGATAGGTACCATTAAGCTTGAAATTCAGGATTGCTTGGAACCGGGGTTCTGTGCGATTTCCTCTTCATCGGTGATTTGATGGACGTAAGTCGGCTCTGACCGTCGTTCGATACACAAGGGCATTTCCACCATGTGATCTGGCATATTTATTAGAGATGCAAGTTTCGCAAGAGCGTCTGCAAATTGATTTTCCTCCCGAGGTAGGTGTAGGTATGTTACATGATCAAAGAATTGAGCGACTTGGTCTATCCTAGCCTGATAGGGTGCGAGGCTTTCACTTCGGATTTTCCAGGATCCCGTAACTTGGTTGATGATTAGCGATGAGTCCCCATGTACTCGGAGGTTTTTGATGCCTAAGCTTACTGCCGCTTGTAGTCCAATGAGACAAGCTTCGTATTCGGCAAAGATTGTTTGTCACCTCGAAGTCGAGTTTGACAGCAATCGGTGTATGCTCACCTTCAGGAGAAATGAGCAACACTCCTATTCCGAATCCTCTTAAGTTTGATGCTCCATCAAAGTACAGATCCCAGGAGTCTACATCTGTTTGAAGTATATCCCCGTCGGGAAATGACCAAGTATCTATGGTTTGTGCGTCGTTGATAGGGTTTTCTGCGAAGAATTCGGCGACGGCGCGACCTTTTATGACTTTCGGTGGCACATATTTAAGGTCGAATTACGAGAGCATCGAGTCCATCTTGCCGGACGTCCGTTGAGGACGGGTTTCTCGAAGAGGTATTTGATTGGATCCATTTTGGAGTATATCTTGACGGAGTAGCTAAGCATGTAGTGACGTAGCTTCTTCGTTGCCCACACAAGAGCGAGGCATGTCTTTTCGAGTTGTGAGTATTTGCACTCATATTCCCAGAACTTCTTACTTAGATAGTAAATAACTCTTTCTTCGCTTCCTACGTTTGAGCCAACATGGCACCCATGGCGGTTTCGATTCTTGTGAGATATAAACCAAGAGGTTGATCTTGTGTGGCGGCATGAGCACCGTGGTTTAGCCAATATCTCCTTAATTCGGTCAAACGCCTTTTGACAATCATCATCCCACATGGTGTGGTCTGTTTTCTTGAGTTTCTTGAAGATAGGCTCGCAAATCATCGTGAGTTTCGATATGAATCGACTTATGTATTGTACTTTTCCCGGAATCCTCGACTTCTTTTTTTTCTGTTTGAGGTTGTGGCATTTCGATCTGAGCTTTGATTTTGGAAGGATCTATTTCTATACCGCGTTGGCTAACGACATATCCCAGGAGTTTCCCGGATGTTACCCCAAATGTGCATTTACGGGGTTGAGTCTTATGTTGTACTTTCGTAGCCTTGCGAAGGTTTGCAATATGTCCCTCTCTTTCCTTGGATTTGACGATCATGTCATCTACATATACCTCAACTTCTTTGTGCATCATGTCATGTAGGAGTGTAGTTGCGGTGCGTTGGTATGTAGCTCCGGCGTTAATCAATCCGAATGGCATTACCGTGTAGCAATATGTTCCCCATTGGGTGACGAATGCGGTCTTGTGCATATCTTCCATGGCCATCTTGATTTGGTTATAACCCGCATATCCATCCATGAAGGATAGTAATGCGTGGTCTGCAGTATTGTCTACCAATATGTCAATGTGAGGTAGAGGGAAGTCATCTTTCGGACTTGCTTTGTTCAAGTCCCTAAAATCAACACAAACACGGATTCTCCCATCCTTTTTGGGCACGGGTACTATGTTAGCTACCCAAATCGAATACTCGGAAACTTTGATGAACCCGGCTTTGAATTGCTTGTCCACCTCTTCCTTAATCTTTAGAGCCCATTCTGTTCTCATTCGTCGAAGCTTATGTTTCACAGGTTTGAAACCCGGCTTAATTGGAATCCTATGTTCGGCGATATCCCTGTCGATCCCTGGCATGTCTTTGTAGGACCAAGCGAACACGTCTTTGAATTCATTTAGGAGGTCTATGAAATCGGCCCGTTCGGTAGAGCTCAAGGTAGTCCCTATCCTAAGTTCTTGGGGTTCTAGTTCGGTTCCAACATTGATGGGTTCGGTGTCCTCTATTACAGGTCCCCCTTCCCCTTCCTGTAGTATTTCTTTGGCTACGTAGGGAGGTATTTCGGTCAAGTCTGGGTCTTGGTCATCCTCAGTATCATCGTAAACAGAATTGCACTCAAGATAACGCAAAGAGTAAGCAGAACCTGATTTATTCATATTAAGATTTGAGTAAAGTTGAAACAAAGAAGCCAACTGATCCATGGTCAGTGGCGGCAAAGGGACAGTAATTGGGGCATTTCCCGAACTACCGTGACTACTCGAGGCTAAGCTAGGAGAAACAAAGGGAGTGGGGATGACAACAGGAGTAGATTCTCTAATGACTCCTCTAGACTCTGACTCCGACTCCGACTCCGACTCGAACTCGTCGTCTTCTGGTTCTCCTTTGAACATCTCTCCTTCTCCAGTAGTGAGCTTGAAGAGTCTTCCTTGGTTGTTGGTCCATTTGATAGATTTTCTCCATCCTTTCTGCTGCTTTGTGTCGATTTCTGTGATCAACGCGGTGGGGTTGAAGCGATCGTCCTGAAGTATCATAGTAATGATCTCATCCTGCGCGGCCCTAATGAATCGATCTTCTCCAAACAATAGGCTAACAGCTTGTTCGTCGAAGCAAGGTGCTTGACGGGTTTTGTCGGTAGGAACCGTTTCGGGAGGAATGAAGTAGCAATCGTGAAAGATCTCGATTCCGGCTAACTTCCTCTCAAGATAATGCCAAGGTTCGGGAAATCCGTGAAAGAGTTCTGAACTTCCTTCTTGAACGAAGTACCCATTTAGAGTGGGGAGATATGGCCTCATTTGGACTCCCACGTGCTTGCGATTTTGGACTTGAGCGAGCATTTCGAGAACTTCTTCTTTTGTGGGTTTGTACCCTAGTCCAAGTGGTATCCTTGTCGAGTTGCCTTCCTTGTATGGTGCGAAGGTGTTCTTCCGAATTGGGTTCAAAGGCATTCCAGGGAAGTATCCCTGGGATTTGAGTATGTGGTTGACCACCAAGTTAGAGTAGGGATTATAGTATAAGGGTGCCAACTCACTTTCTATGACATTTACACTTTGGAAGCCCCAAGTTCGTATACGGGATCCGCAAGGACTTGATTGTTTGATTGCTTCTCGATTATTGCCTTGATGGGTGACGAAGTGATCGTCACAACTTTGCCATTTAGTGGGATCTTGATCTTTTGATGAAGGGTGGATGTTACCGCTTTGGAAGCGTGAATCCAAGGCCTTCCTAGAAGTATGTTGAATGAAGCTTCGATGTCCACTATTTGGAAGTTAACCTTTCGTTCAATCGGCCCCGTGGCTATGGTTAGGTTAACAAGTCCTACCACTTTTCGTCGCGTACCGTCATATGCACGAACACCTTGATTTGTAGGAGTCCAATCCGACTCCTTCATGCCTAGTTTGTATGCCGTTTTGAGGGGTATGACGTTGACCGCGGAGCCATCGTCTACCAAGGTCATTGGCACATTTTTCTTTAGACAAATGACAGTGATGTATAGAGCAAGGTTGTGACTAGCGCCAAAAGGTGGCAAGTCTTCATCCGAGAAAGTAATAGGATTACTTAGCTTAGGTGATTCTTGGAAGACCAAATTGACTACATCCTCAGGAGTGGAGTTATGTGCCACATTCAATTTGGCCAAAGCTTGCAGTAAAGCTTGGCGATGTGGAAATGAGCTTGCCACTAGTTGCCAGACTGGAAGATCAGCCTTGGTCTTCTGTAATTGCTTTAGCAAATGATCAGTGGGGTCATCTTCGTTGTCATTTGGTGTGATGACGTTGGTTGGACCGTTTTGAGTAGTGCTTTGATATGGGCGACCCGAACGAGTTAGGTGATCCACATCTTGGTCTTCATCATTTTGGACTATTTCCTTGACTAAGGAGTTTTCAATGAGATATTCGTCTTCATCATCATCGGCCCAAACCCCATTGACTGCAGCTAGTTCCTTCATTCTCATGATATCACTTTCTAGTCGTATGATTTGATCGACTAGTTTATCAACCACGGTGACTACTTCTTGCATAGTGGCATTTTGAGAGAAGATCAATGGTACGCGTTCTTTAGGTATTGCATTGGGATTGCGCAAGGCCGTTACCATGTTTTCTAATTCCCACACTTGTCTATCTACATTCCTCGCCCATGTGATGAAGTCGGAAATGGTAGGGGAGATAGTGGAGTAGAGCCTTTCTTTCTCAATTGCATGAATTTCATTTTCGGTGGGAGAAATGAGGTGTGAGCAATCTAAGGTAGATTCGTCGCTTGTAATCACTAGAACTCCAAGAGGATTCTGAGTGTTGTTGGGCTTACCTCCTGGTGGAATTGGAAGTCGACCATCTTCAATCATATCTTGAAGCACGTGTTTCAACTTGTAGCATTTTTACGTGTCGTGCCCTTTGCCCCTATGGTATTCACGATGCAATTTTCATCCCAAAACTTGGACTTCTTTTCGGGTTCGGGAGTAGGTCCAATGGGTTGGAGTTTACCTTGCTTCATTAACCTTTTTAGAGCGTTGGAGTACGTATCCCCAAGGTTTGTGAATTTCCTTGGTGGAGTAGTTTTCTTGGATGGCTCGAGAAGGTTAACTTCGTCGGTCTTGCTAGTAGAGCCGTATGAACGACTTGTGGACCCTTGATATCCTCGACCTACCGTTTTGGACAAGAGTCCTTTGCGGATGTCATCTTCAATTCGTGTCCCTAATACGGTTAAGTCCTTGAAAGTCTTGATGTTTTGATATCTCAAATGGTTGGCATATATGGGCTTGAGATTATCCACAAACTTTTCCACAAGAGTAGCCTCATCCGGGCGTTCAACTAGTTGAGTACTAGTCTTCCTCCACCTACTTAGGAAGTCGGTGAATCCTTCTTTGTCATTTTGGGTAAGAACCTCTAGAGTACGCATGTTGACTTGGATCTCGGCATTATCCGCGTATTGTTTCGAGAACTCGATTGCGGCGTCTTCCCAAGTAGCGACCTTCTTGTGATCTAAAGTGTAGAACCATTGCTTCGGAATGGTGTCAAGAGATGAAGGAAAGATCCTTAAGAACATCTCGGGTTTGATGCCTTTGATAGACATGTAATCCTTGAAGGCACGGATGTGGTTCAAAGGGTTCTCATGTCCTTTAAACTTAGGGATATCCGTCATGCTAAAGTTAGTTGGCAATTTGGAATTGACGGCTTCATACTTGCGATTGTTTTCCCTATAAATGTCATCCCCCTTAAGGTACATCAATTGCTCCTCTAGGTATTGGAGTCTCTTCTCGGCTGCGCATTGTCCCTATGATAGGATTCTCATCCCCAGACTCGTCATCGGAGAAACGTAGTACTTCACCTTTAAGGGGAGGCAACCTTCCCTCTACATCAAAGATACGGCCTTCGATGAGCTCAAGGCGGTCATAGGTTTGGTTTTGGGTAACTTGCATTTGGGCTAGCGCGGCTAGGATTCGATCATTACTATCTTGAATTTGCTGGAGATTTGTTTCTTCACTTGATCCGGGCATCTTGGAAACTGGATAAGAGATCGGCGACGAATCAAAACACGATCGACCATTCTATCACACTTGCTAAAAGAGGAAAAGTTTTGACTCGTGAAGTGGGTGTGTGCCACTTGTGTTGAGTGGATTTTGAAGAAAGACAAGGTCTTTGAAAATGTGTGTCCTAGTCAACTATAGTGTAGTTGTAGGAGTGGACTCGAAGTGAGGTTTGAAATGGGCTTGTGGCCCGAATTTTGACACGACGAACGGACAGGGTTTTGACCGGATTTTGCGCTAATTGAAGGCCTCTTTTTTTTCGAAATTTTTTGTTTTGAAATTGGGTTTTGATTTTTGAAAATTCGTCATGATTTGTTTAGAAATGGTGATCACGCAAGGTTTACATATTTATACAAGCATTATAACGGGATGCTGAGTGCATTTAGAAGGGTTTTGGTTTAAAGGGTAGGTTGCCATACCGAACCATCAAACCCGAAGTCTGTGGAGAGGCTCGTGCCAAACAAGAGTAAGGCCGATTCCTAGTCCATTTCCTCAAGTAGTGAAGGCCCTTGATACAAACAAGAGTAAGCATCATGGTATGGATGACGTCAATCGCTATCCATCCTTAGGCTTAAATAAGAATTAGGACCGTTTAGACGGGACGATTGGTCGAATGGGTTGGGTTGGGCCTAGGAAGGCCGAATAAACGATCTAGGAAGACCGAGTTATGAAAACCGACAATTGTCTTGTACAAACTTATTCCCTAACCTTGTTCAAGTTTCACCCTTGTTACACGTAAGTGTATTATCCCCAGCGGAGTCGCCAAACTGTGGACAGCGGGCCGCCCACGGGGGCGCTTGGTGAAGGTCGAAAAACAAGCGTTTGCATTTTGTAAGGAGTCGCCACCAATTTTTATGGGAAATTGGAACCGTTCGAATACCTCGTGCCATGTCAAGACACAAAGTAGTGACATGAACACTAAGCAATCGTTACCCTTAGCATTCTATGTCTAGAATGACTCTCGTGGATGCCAATGAACACGGGTGCTCACGGAGATCTGGAGTAAGGGGTGAGGGTACGTATTAGGAAGCTCTTTTGATCGAACACCTAATCCCGCCCGCCTCGATAGCGGCCTCTACTAATGATTAGGGAAGTTATTTATACTTGATATATCGTCGGCTATATGCATGCAATGCAACATCCAAGTTTAATCCTAACATGTGAGAATTAATACTAAGTCGGTTGACACGTAATTTAGCATATAATTGGGTCGAAGTTGGGATTTAATGCTCATTTACATGTGAAAACATACAAACAATAAAAGAAATATAATAATTATGAATTACAATAATGGAAATTACATTAATTACAACGGATAGGCGATTTATGTCGAAAATACCTTTAAAACGGATAGATTGAGAAAAAGAATAAAAGAACAAAAGAAAGAATTAAATAAATCAACGAACGAGAATTAGCGTGATATTATGGATAATAGTTGATTAAACGTAGACTAATTAAACTAGGTCAAGGCGTAAACGGAGTTCGGGGACGAAACTCAACCAGAACAAAGCGCAGCAGAGTTTGCGTCCTTTGGAATAAGCGCGCAGACGCGCGCCGTCATTCCTTGGCTCGGTCCGGCCGTGAAGCCGTAATTGCAAGCCGTTAATGTCGATTGGTGATTTAAAGGATTAATTGATGATATTTACTCGGATGAAAGTGATTAACGGGTTAATTACATGTGAATGATGGTCATAAAAGCGATAAACATGAATGATACGGATGTAAACGAATTAATTACATGAAATTATGATGAAAATATTAATGAGTCCTCTATTGAAATAAGTCAATTAGGCTAAATACGACGGATATACAACGAATATGCGAATAAGCGGAGAAAACTATATCGATGGCGAATTCCATAAACTCAATATGAACAAATTGAATCTCTAAAATCCGGGTTTGAATTTAATGACGAACCCGCAAATATGAATTATAAGGATTTAAGTCGGATTTATGATAAATGAAAATGAATTAATAAATGATGATTAAAATATACATGTGAATTATCGGACGATTATATCAAAGAATTAACGGACGGACAAATAACAAATAAAAAAAGAAACGAATTACGAGAGGACGAGGAAGAAGAAAAGAAGCGAGAATGCGCGGCCTCACGAAGAGGCGCGGCGGAACTGCGCTCCTTCGAAGAGGCGCGGCGATTCTTTGCGTCTTTTCTCGACGTCTGTCTCTCATGAAATCCGCAAAAACGAGTTTTAAAGCACGGTTTTAGAAATCGGTTTTAATGGTGTTTTCGACATAAATCTTACAATGGTGATACGATAAATAAAATACAATAAATAAAAGAGGAATTATACACCCTCAGACTTACATGTTGACGAAACGAGATGAACTAAGATATCGACTAGTGAATGCTCGACGCGAATGCAAAGAGAGTGCCCTCGTAAGAGGAAAACGATTGATTAATTAAGTTGATTATTGGTGTAGTTGGTCAAATTGGTCGGTCATGCAACGGAGAGGCTGGTACCCGGAAAGATCCGAGCTTACGTGGTCGAAAGTTCAAGCACGTAGGCGCCAATTAGTAAGAACAAAGTCTAGAATGCAAAGGGAGAAGAGAAAGGCGGACACTCGCGTGAGAAATATGAGGAACGAAGGCTCCTATTTATACTAATCACACGACGGAATTAGGGTTTCAGAGACTCTTTGGTAGTGAATCTCGGAAAGATATGAAAAAGATACGTAAAACATGCAAAGAAAGGCCTGGGAAAAGGCGCGGCGACCCATCGTCTCTTTGGAAGAGGCGCAAAGACCACTGCGTCTATTCCCAGGAGGTTTCCTCCTGCTGAAGAAAGATTTCCGCGTTTGAGTTATGGTAGGACGGAAATAATTCGATTATCTTATGAATATTACGGGATATTATTTGCCAAAAGATAAAATTTATGAAATATGGAATAGAAATATCCTAACATTCCGAATATTCCGACTCGGGATTTAACAGTTATCAGAAAATGGAGACGGTTTTTGACCCGGACTCCGAATGTACTCTAATTACTGCCAAAACGACCGTATCGGGACGTAGATGACAACTAAGAGGTCGACATTTAATATTTGAGCAATCACTTGACGATAATCTTACGAACTGTCACAAATCGTTCCGCGTATCAAACATGCGGCCCAATCATCACCGGGTGGTTTGCGGGAGGTGCAGAAATGAGGTATCTACAGAGCCCCCACTTTGACTGAGGCTTGGACAAGGCGAAAGTCAAAGTATAGCCATCAGGTCAATCGAAGATTACAACCTGACGACTATGGCGACGCGAGGCGGTTCAAGGGGTCTGAACCATGGACCTGTCGTCGGGAACATTTTAGAGTCTGTCGACTATCCGAGGAGGGTCGTTTAAAGTCCATTAGACTACGTAAGGAAGCTCGCCAACCATAAGAAGAAACCATACCTGAGATATACCCCTGGTGAAACGGGATCAAGACGCTTGGCAAAACTCTTTGTCCGAAGATAACTTGGTGTCTGAAGGCATTAGGGGTCACGGGGAACCTGAAGGAATCTCTTAACACTTATGAAGGCTATCTCTGAAGGCTACCTCTCTTGAAAGGATTAAAAGGGGTTATCTGAAGAGGGGTTATCTGAAAGATATGAAGGCTTCGATTTGGGAACTTCTGGAGAACGGCACCCTGGTCGAACTCCGCGGGGAAACAAGAAATATTGAAAGCGAACGTCGGTAAAACTTGAGGTTGAATCTGCTTGCGTCGGTCTCAAGCGAACTCTGGCAAAACTTGAGGTTGAATCTGCTTGCGTCGGTCTCAAGCGAACTCTTGCTGGGGAACATATTGACGACTAGGAACATTTTGATCGTCGTGAGAGAAATCTTGAGTGAGCAGTACTGCAAAATACTACTGCGCTGGATAAAAGGATTTTGAGCAACACTACAAAATATCATTGCTGGATAAAATGGATTTGGACAATACTGCAAAAAATATCATTTGGGCTGATGAAACGCGGGCCGAAACGAAAGAAAATCATCGAAACGGACCAAAAGAATATAATATAAATACGTCAAGGAAGAGGCGCACCAAAGATGGGCCCACAAATAACGAACTTATAACGAATTTTTGAAAATCCGTATGGAGGGAACACAAGGAAGAGGCGCAGCAAGAGCTGCGTCTCTTGGAAGAGGCGCAGCGCCTGCTGCGTCTTTTCCCCAATTTGGCTCTTCTGCGTAAAAACGCGAAATCGAGGGGTTTGTGTTCATTATTTCAACACATTCTCGCAATTTCTCTCTCAAATCTTCACCATTTCCGTCGACGTTTGATCCAAAAGCTTGCTTTAAACATGAATAATCGAGGTATGTGTTCCAATCTTGCATTAATCATCTACATTTGTTGAATTTTGAGTCACGAAATTTAGGTTTTCGACCCTTTTGATCGAAAATTTGGGGCTTTTCCCCCAAATGGATTTGCCTTGCCAAATTGATGCTAGAAATGGATAGTAGGTGATGTTAGGAACATAACCATGTATTTGTTTCGAATTTTCATCGAGTTTTGAGCCTTTGAATGAATTTTGAGACGTTTTTACTGACTAAACCAGAAATTGCTTCGAAAATAGCCTTAGGATTGCCCATTTGCGATGAAACTTGATATTTGGGATCCTTGGATGATGGGTAAACTTTCTACCATCTCGGAATTTTGGTTTGTGACAACTTTTTCAGGACACCTTTCTAGGGCATAATCGCCGTTATAGCGAAATGCTGCCGAATTTCCGACTCGAACCCGGAGCTAGGCTTTGAACTGGACTTGACTCGACCCAATTTTATCACATGAGTAATCGGGTTGGCGGGAACGTGGCCAAGGATGGCACGAGAGGAGCAGTTTCAGTGCTTTGAAGGCTTGAAAACCCCTTAACAAAGGCTTGTCGTCGTATGACGCGGCCTGAATTTACTTTAATGTCGCAGGTGATGAGGCTTCTACTTCCGGGAGAGCTCCCATGGAGATAGACGCTGTTACTGTTGAGGAGGCTTTAGAGCAGGCCTTCACCGCTGCGGTGATGGCTGCTGGAGACGAGACTCACGAGGAGGAGGCCGTCGAGGAGGAGGAGGCCCCGAGACGGGCTAACATCGGGCGAGGAGGTCGTCAGCTGAGAGGAGCTCCTGTGTGGGCTGAGACCTGGGAGAGTAGGCACCTTGTGTGGGCTGCAGAGGGTCACCTGTCCTACAGGACGGTGAAGAGCTTGGTAAATAAGAATTCACTACTCATTACCTATTCTCTTTCATTCTTTTTGTCCAAATTTCTTTCAAATTTCATTCAAAACTAAAGATAGCTTTGTTTCAAATCATAATAGGAGGCCGGGAACATCAGGTCGTTCTCGGGTTACACGACAAATGATGGAGCACTACGAGAAGTCATCGGCGGAGGAGAGGGCCATGATCGAGCGTGGAGCGTTCGGTCCTTTGGTTCAGGTCTGGAGGGATATCGTGAAGAGGAAGTTGCGGGCTAACCTTAGCCTGGTCCGCGCTTTCTTGGATCGATTCTGGGATACGACTTCCACGTTTCACCTACCTTTTGGTGAGGTGGGAGTCACTTTGGAGGATTACGGCATGATTTCTGGTCTGCCGTGCGGGACCGAGGAGATGGTGTGGCCGGAGACTGCTATGAGGGCGGACTCGGCCGAGGCGAGGAGATTGATCGGCCGGAACTTGTCGCCAAGGCTGTTGCGATCTTGGGTTTGGTACCCAGTACTTACGTTCGAGACTACTTTGCGGGGAAGACCCCGGCGCTGGTGACGATCGATGGGAGGGAGACAACTCCTCCTCCTTGTACAGCTGAGCAGAGGGCTCGTCTGTGGCTTTGGTGGTTCCTGTCTTCGATTTACCTCGGAGACAAGGGCGAGAGGCTATCGACGAAGCTCCTTCCCTTCTTTTCGACCCGAGTTCCCTAGGGCGCCGGGGCCGGGTCATCGCTGGTTTTGCGGTCCTCATCCGCTTCATGAGGGCCATGGTTCGTCCGGAGTTGATGGAGAAGGGGACTTCTCCCGGCGCCGTCGGACTGGACTACTTGTTGGAGGTATGAACCTTCCTTTAGACCAAAGTAAATTCCTTTCTTTACCAAATCACGAAAGATCGTCATTGATTATTCTGTTTTACAGGCGTGGGTGTACTCTTACTTCCCGAGTCTCGCGCCCAAGAGGACGGAGCCGTTGGAGAGGGCCTATCCAGTGGTGAGGATTGGGTCATGTCTTGGATGAAGAGCAAGCGTTCTTCTCACAATGTCTCTACCGGCGGGACGTGAACGCTCTTCAGCTGAGCAGCGTGAGTGTCCCATTTGTATTCATTTACTCTTTTTATCCCTTGCCTTTACTTGATCATAGGAATGATCTTTGCCTTCATATTGTCGCAGTGGGTGCCCAGACCTTGGGCGGAGTACGCAGGAGCACCCCCTTTTGTCGCTGAGGTCCTTCGACCTAGGAGCCCGAGTCGACGACTTCTTGTTGAGGACGTCGATGGGTCCCGTGTGGTACCCGGCGAGCGGTTGGCTCGTCGGTGCTCTCGGGACGCGTTGACGGTTCCGTGATCCTCCCGGACGATGTTTAAGGAGACTTCTGAGGCTGAGAGGGAGGCGGACTTGGCTGGTGCTAGTGGCGACGACCTTCTTCTCCCTGGCGAGGACTACTCGGCGTTCCTTTACGGGAGGTTGGCGTACTGGCCGGTAGTGGTGAGTATCTTTTACTTTTTCTTGATTTTGATTTTGAGGATTGCGACGAAAGATCATCGATTAACGAGAGCTATTGGTCTTTGCAGGAGGTTGAGGCGGCGGGCATCGAGCCCCCAGAGTACCCCGAGACCCTCGAGTACACTGACGCGACTGGGAGGACGACGATCTCCGAGTTGCGTGACTTCGACGTAGCTGTGACGGATGCTGGCTTAGATGACTCGGCAAGATCGATTCGGAGGGTAAGTCTCCGACTTGTATGACTTTTGTGTAAGAACACATTTGATTGAGTTTGCTCAATTTGCTGAGAATTTCTTTTGAAAATGCAGGTCGCACCGTCCCGGTTCATGGCATTATGGAGGGTGGCCAACCGGCTACGAGCTACTGCCATCGAGGCACTCGTCGGTGGTCGAGGTCGTCAGGTATGAACCTTATTTGATTTTTGATTTTGATTTTTTGATTTCCAATTTTGCTTGAACCGATTGACATGAGCCAATTTGTTCTTTGTTTTGGGGTGACCGCGAGCCGGAGCGAGAGTTGTCCCGATCTCGGGAGGAGACCGCTCGCTTGTTGAGGAGCTCGAGGTTCGGGACGCCGAGATCGCCGTTCGGTGGCGAGAGTTGCTGCGAGTTGGAGGCGCCAGCAGAGCCTTGTGTAGTTTTGTAGACTTGTACATTTTGGACATTTGATTTTGAAACATTTTTGGACTGTTTGGGGCGCAAGCCCCCAGGTTGCTTGGACTTTTGGACTTTATTCGGGCGCAAGCCCCCACTTGCTGTAAATTTGTATATACGATGGCCCGAGTGCCTTTCTTTCTTGGGTTGTGTTGCTTGTACCTGCAGTTAGTTCTTGAACAGTTTGGTAGACAACGGTTTGCGCGCCGTCATGCTGCCGAAATTTACATGGAAATTACGCAAAACATACATATTATATATATGGCCTTTAACCAGCGCAAAAATGAGACTCAAAAGAGCACAAAAATGCAAAAATGCAAAAATTTTGTTTAAATGACCGGACGGTAGGGAGGGTTACCCCCTAAAAAAAGAGAAAAAAAGAGAAATCTGTAAGTGTAGAAATGAAATGTTGAAATGAAAACAAAAGAAAATTATTTCCCAAAAAGAAAATGAAATTTACTTCCTAAAAAAAAAAAAAATGAAATTCATTTCCTAAGAATAAAAAATTTGAGTGTCATGAAATGGCGAAGGTGTCGATGTCGCCTCGAAATGCGTGCCCGCGAAAATAGGAAACTTGAAACATGGTAAACTGCTCGTATTTACCAAAATAAAATCGCGTAGGAATAAGAAATTATTCGTTATAGAATTAGGAAAGATCCAAACGCGGAAATCACGGAAAGTGAGCCTGGGAAGAGGCGCAGCATGAGTGCGTCCCTTTGAAGAGGCGCAGCAGACGCCGCGCTGTTCCTAAGCCGGTCCGTTCGGCGGATTTTTGGAAACAACAATTAGTATAAATAGAAGCGTCGACGGGGCGTTAATTTACACAATTCTTCCGTCTCTTCCTCGTCTATTCACATAAAACTCTCAAAATAAATCTTCAAGAGAAAATTGTCATCATGAATACTTTGGAGATCCGCTTGAAGGAATGGACCAACGAGTTTTCGAATATGGAGAAACACGACATGGGTGCTTATAACCTTGGGTCTTTGTTGAGTTTGAAACTCATTAAGGTAGTAAAACCGTTCTTGGATGCTTGCCTTGACTATTGGGACCCGAATTATAATGTTTTCGCGTTCCGGGAGGTGATATTTGCCCGTTTCTGAAGAAATTGTCGCTATTGGTGGGTGGGATCCCGAACATTTACCCGCCATTCCTTCCACTTCACAAGGGTATAAGAGCAAATTCGAGACTTGCTTGACCGACTAGACTTGAGGTGGATCGCTTAGTTACCCCGAAAGGCGTGAGAATGTTGGACTTTGTAGACCGATTCATTAACGGGGGCCGACCCTACTGTTTCCCATGTTGCCAGGAGGAGGGCATTTGGCTTTTGTTTGTTGCACGTGTATGTCTTCCAAGGACACGTCGATGAAGATTTGAGAGGTGATCCCCGTCTTTTGGGTCTTATTGAGCAAATGGAGTCGCGCAGAGCCCACTTGCTTGTGCTTAGGAGAGATTATCTTGGGTTTGGATAATAGGAAATCCAACCGCGATCCGCCGTTCTTGGGAGTCCCGTCATTTTGCGGTAAGAGACATCATTTTTTTTCTTTTTTTTTTTTTTTTTTTTTTTTTTTTTTTTTTTTTTTTTTTTTTTTTTTTTTTTTTTTTTTTTTTTTTTTTTTTTGTTTGGTGTCTAATACCTGCTCTTGGTAGGTTTGGCTTATGGAACGGCTCCGATTGATCGAGCCCCCAGTTCATGCACTTTCCTATCATTCCCGTATGATTGCGATGAGGACGCGGTTGTACATGGTGGACTTCACCCGGGTCTGCGATTATTGGAAGAACAAGCTGAAAAGTGATGATGGCCCGTTGATTAGGTGGGTTGTACCGTGGTGGCACCTCAAGTTTGTCACTGGAGTGTCTTCTTTGGATCCCACTAGGTCCGTGCGCATTCCGGGATTGGAGTTCATGGTATGCATCTTTCCGGAAAGATTGATGAGGCAAGTTGGGTTGAAGCAGACGATCCCTAGGCTTGATACCGTCCCGCAGACTGCTATGGCGCTTACTACAGAGAGCCGAAGAGAGTGGGCTATCAAATGGGCCCAAAGAAACATGTGGTTCTTGAGTTTCTCCGCCAATGCTTTGTGGGTGTCGGACTCTTATCCGAGGTGGAGAAAGGCTACAACTCCGAAAGAAGAGACGCGAGGAAACGTGAGCCTTTTGATTACAAGGTGCGCGAGGGAGAGAAAGAGAAGGAGAAGCATCCGACGAGAGGGAGAAGAAGAAGCCGGATTTCAGTCATTCATCCTTCAAAGAAATCAAAGACTACTCTGTTGCGGAAATGGTGGTTAGCAAGAATGGCGAGTCGGGCCTCGAGAAAGACCGTTGGTGATTAGGTCCGAAGTGGTGCAAGAGCGCCCGGCTCGAGGTCGTGACAAGAAATATGACAAGAGGACAAGGGCAAGAAGATGGAGGAATAGCCCGAGTCCTTATTTATTATTTGATTATTATTATTATTGTTGTTGTAATAAAAAGGAGGGATTTTTAGAATCCTAGCCTATTCTATTTTTATTATGTAACGTACTATTATTATTTAGAAATTGAATGAAAGAAAAAGGTTAAATGGTTATGAAACCGTTGAGATTTTCCACTTATTATTCTTGTCGAATTTCAAATGCAATGCAGATGTCCTTCTATTTACATTTTTTTTTATATAATGGGTTGAATCCCGTGAAGGATTGCCTACGTATTCACTTAAAAAGCGAAATCAAACCCTTGCGCGTAGTTCAATTAAATGTAAAAGAATAATTGTTCGAAGTAAGAGCTTGTAATGAACATAGAAAATAAGCATGAGCTTTTGCTTACTCTGAAGGTGCGAATTTAGTTTATTTGATGATATGAGGATGACAAACTTGTAAAAATGCAAGAGCACAAAGACACTTAGCTTATTTCAGCTTGGCCGGGGCCGTTTATTTAGTGCCACAAGAGCGACACATGGGTTTACGCGAGGCGCGTTTTTTTGTCCTATTCTAGGCATAGTACCGTTTCAATTGGTCGAGGTTTGTGGGGTTTGAAAACTCATTCCCATCTAGGTCTGTGATTCTAACCGCACCCCTTGGGAGTATGGATTTGACTAAATATGGTCCGGCCCAATTAGGTTTGAATTTTCCCCTTGGGTCGACAGGTAAAAGAGCTATAACCGATTTGAGTACTAAGTCTCCTTCTTTGATGTTTTTTGGCCTAACCCTTTTGTTGAAAGCTCGTTTGATACGGGCTTGATATGTTTGGACATTATGTAAGGCGCGTAGCCTACGTTCATCCAGGAGGATGAGTTCTTCATACCTATCCTTCTTCCAATCGGCCTCCGGGATTTGGCTTTCTAGTAGAATACGCAAGGATGGTATTTCTAGCTCGACTGGTTGTACGGCTTCCATGCCGTAGGTCAAATAGAAGGGAGTAGCCCCGGTGGGCATCCCGACAGATGTACGGTACCCCCATAGGGCAAAAGGTATCTTGCTTGGCCAATCTCTATAGTTGTCATCATTTTCTTGAGAATTGTGACAACGTTCTTGTTTCTTTGCCTCTACCGCGCCGTTAGTCTGTGGTCTATAAGGCGAAGAGTGGTGATGCTTAATCTTGTATTTGGCTAGCAATTGCTCAGTTTCGGCTTGAAAGTGTGACCCATTATCGCTAATGATCTCATGTGGGCAACCATATCGACAGATGATGTTGTTTTGTATGAATTTGGCCACATTTTTAGCCGTAAGACCCGTGTAGGAAGCCGCTTCTACCCATTTGGTGAAATAGTCAATCGCCACTAGAATGAAACAAAGTGACCTCCTGTTCCTACCGGGGTTATTTTCCGATTATGTCAATTCCCCATGCGGAAAATGGCCAAGGAGATGTCATCGTGTATAGCAACGAAGGAGGGACATGTTGTACATTCCCAAAGATTTGGCAATTGTGGCAATGTCTCACGTATTTGATGCAATCGGATTCCATTGTGGTCCAATAATACCCTAAACGTGTGATTTTATTTGCCATCATGGGCCCACTCATGTGAGGACCGCATTCTCCGTCGTGGACTTCTTCCATCACCTTTCGTGCTTGTGAATGATCAAGGCATCGTAGGACTACACCAAGAGGTGTTCTTTTGTATAATTCTCCTTGCATCGGGATGTATTGGGAAGCTAATAGGCGTATAGCACGTTGTCCCTTTTTGTCCATATCCGGTGGATAGGTACCATTAAGCTTGAAATTCAGATTGCTTGGAACCGGGGTTCTGTGCGATTTCCTCTTCATCGGTGATTTGATGGACGTAAGCGGCTCGACCGTCGTTCGATACACAAGGGCATTTCCACCATGTGATCTCGGCATATTTATTAGAGATGCAAGTTTCGCAAGAGCGTCTGCAAATTGATTTTCCTCCCGAGGTAGGTGTAGGTATGTTACATGATCAAAGAATTGAGCGACTTGGTCTATCCTAGCCTGATAGGGTGCAGGCTTTCACTTGGGATTTTCCAGATCCCGTAACTTGGTTGATGATCAGCGATGAATCCCCATGTACTCGGAGGTTTTGATGCCTAAGCTTACTGCGCTTGTAGTCCAATGAGACAAGCTTCGATTCGGCAAAAGATTGTTTGTCACCTCGAAGTCGGTTTGACAAAGAATCGGTATATGCTCACCTTCAGGAGAAATGAGCAACACTCCTATTCCGAATCCTCTTAGGTTTGATGCTCCATCAAAGTACAGATCCCAGGAGTCTACATCTGTTTGAAGTATATCCTCGTCGGGAAATGACCAAGTATTTATGGTTTGTGCGTCGTTGATAGGGTTTTCTGCGAAGAATTCGGCGACGCGCGACCTTTTATGACTTTCATGGCACATATTTAAGGTCGAATTCGAGAGCATCGTAGTCCATCTTGCCAGGGCGTCCGTTGAGGACGGGTTTCTCGAAGAGGTATTTGACTGGATCCATTTTGGAGTATATCTTGACGGAGTAGCTAAGCATGTAGTGACGTAGCTTCTTCGTTGCCCACACAAGAGCGAGGCATGTCTTTTCGAGTTGTGAGTATTTGCACTCATATTCCAGGAACTTCTTACTTAGATAGTAAATAGCTCTTTCTTCGCTTCCTACATTTGAGCCAACATGGCACCCATGGCGGTTTCAGTTACTGTGAGATATAAACCAAGAGGTTGATCTTGTTGTGGCGGCATGAGCACTGGTGGTTTAGCCAATATCTCCTTAATTCGGTCAAACGCCTTTTGACAATCATCATCCCACATGGTGTGGTCTGTTTTCTTGAGTTTCTTGAAGATAGGCTCGCAAATCATCGTGAGTTTCGATATGAATCGACTTATGTATTGTACTTTTCCCAGGAATCCTCTGACTTCTTTTTCTGTTTGAGGTTGTGGCATTTCGATCAGAGCTTTGATTTTGGAAGGATCTATTTCTATACCGCGTTGGCTAACTACATATCCCAGGAGTTTCCCGATGTTACCCCAAATGTGCATTTAAGGGGTTGAGTCTCATGTTGTACTTTCGTAGCCTTGCGAAGAATTTGCGAAGGTTTGCAATATGTCCCTCTCTTTCCTTGGATTTGACGATCATGTCATCTACATATACCTCAACTTCTTTGTGCATCATGTCATGTAGGAGTGTAGTTGCGGTGCGTTGGTATGTAGCTCCGGCGTTAATCAATCCGAATGGCATTACCGTGTAGCAATATGTTCCCCATTGGGTGACGAATGCGGTCTTGTGCATATCTTCCATGGCCATCTTGATTTGGTTATAACCCGCATATCCATCCATGAAGGATAGTAATGCGTGGTCCGCAGTATTGTCTACCAATATGTCAATGTGAGGTAGAGGGAAGTCATCTTTCGGACTTGCTTTGTTCAAGTCCCTGAAATCAACACAAACACGGATTCTCCCATCCTTTTTGGGCACGGGTACTATGTTAGCTACCCAGTCAGAATACTCGGAAACTTTGATGAACCCGGCTTTGAATTGCTTGTCCACCTCTTCCTTAATCTTTAGAGCCCATTCTGTTCTCATTCGTCGAAGCTTATGTTTCACAGGTTTGAAACCCGGCTTAATTGGAATCCTATGTTCAGCGATATCCCCGTCGATCCCTGGCATGTCTTTGTAGGACCAAGCGAACACGTCTTTGAATTCATTTAGGAGGTCTATGAAATCGGCCCGTTCGGTAGAGCTCAAGGTAGTCCCTATCCTAAGTTCTTTGGGTTCTAGTTCGGTTCCAACATTGATGGGTTCGGTGTCCTCTATTACAGGTCCCCCTTCCCCTTCCTGTAGTATTTCTTTGGCTACGTAGGGAGGTATTTCGGTCAAGTATGGGTCTTGGTCATCCTCGGTATCATCGTAAATAGAATTGCACTCAAGATAACGCAAAGAGTAAAGCGAACCCGATTTATTCATATTAAGATTTGAGTAAAGTTGAAACAAATAAGCCAACCGATCCATGGTCGGTGGCGGCAAAGGGACAGAATGGGGCATTTCCCGAACTACCGTGACTACTCGAGGCTAAGCTAGGAGAAACAAAGGGAGTGGGGATGACAACAGAGTAGATTCTCTAATGACTCCTCTAGACTCGACTCGACTCCGACTCAGACTCCGACTCGAACTCGTCGTCTTCCTGGTTCTCCTTTGAACATCTCTCCTTCTCCGAAAGAGTGAGCTTGAAGAGTCTTCCTTGGTTGTTGGTCCATTTGATAGATTTTCTCCATCCTTTCTCACGCTTTGTGTCGATTTACGTGATCAACGCGTGGGGTTGAAGCGATCGTCCTGAAGTATCATAGTAATGATCTCATCCTGCGCGGCCCTAATGAATCGATCTTCTCCAAACAATAGGCTAACAGCTTGTTCGTCGAAGCAAGGTGCTTGACGGGTTTTGACGGTAGGAACCGTTTCGGGAGGAATGAAGTAGCAATCGTGAAAGATCTCGATTCCGGCTAACTTCCTCTCAAGATAATGCCAAGGTTCGGGAAATCCGTGAAAGAGTTCTGAACTTCCTTCTTGAACGAAGTACCCATTTAGAGTGGGGAGATATGGCCTCATTTGGACTCCCACGTGCTTGCGATTTTGGACTTGGGCGAGCATTTCGAGAACTTCTTCTTTTGTGGGTTTGTACCCTAGTCCAAGTGGTATCCTTGTCAAGTTGCCTTCCTTGTATGGTGCGAAGGTGTTCTTCCGAATTGGGTTTAAAGGCATTCCAGGGAAGTATCCCTGGGATTTGAGTATGTGGTTGACCACCAAGTTAGAGTAGGGATTATAGTATAAGGGTGCCAACTCACTTTCTATGACATTTACACTTTGGAAGCCCCCAAGTTCGTATACGGGATCCGCAAGGACTTGATTGTTTGATTGCTTCTCGATTATTGCCTTGATGGGTGACGAAGTGATCGTCACAACTTTGCCATTTAGTGGGATCTTGATCTTTTGATGAAGGGTGGATGTTACCGCTTTGGAAGCGTGAATCCAAGGCCTTCCTAGAAGTATGTTGAATGAAGCTTCGATGTCCACTATTTGGAAGTTAACCTTTCGTTCAATCGGCCCCGTGGCTATGGTTAGGTTAACAAGTCCTACCACTTTTCGTCGCGTACCGTCATATGCACGTACACCTTGATTTGTAGGAGTCCAATCCGATTCCTTCATGCCTAGTTTGTATGCCGTTTTGAGGGGTATGACGTTGACCGCGGAGCCATCGTCTACCAAGGTCATTGGCACATTTTTCTTTAGACAAATGACAGTGATGTATAGAGCAAGGTTGTGACTAGCGCCAAAAGGTGGCAAGTCTTCATCCGAAAAAGTAATAGGATTACTTAGCTTCGGTGATTCTTGGAAGACCAAGTTGACTACATCTTCGGGAGTGGAGTTATGTGCCACATTCAATTTGGCCAAAGCTTGCAGTAAAGCTTGGCGATGTGGAAATGAGCTTGCCACTAGTTGCCGGTGAAAGATCACCTTGGTTTTCTGTAGTTGCTTGAGCAAATGATCAGTGGGGTCATCTTCGTTGTCATTTGGTGTAATGACGTTGGTTGGACCGTTTTGAATAGTGCTTTGATATGGGCGACCCGAACGAGTTAGGTGATCCACATCTTGGTCTTCACCATTTTGGACTATTTCCTTGACTAAGGAGTTTTCAATGAGATATTCGTCTTCATCATCATCGGTCCAAACCCCATTGGTGATCGCTAGTTCCTTCATTCTCATGATATCACTTTCTAGTCGTATGATTTGATCGACTAGTTTATCGACCACGGTGACTACTTCTTGCATAGTGGCATTTTGAGAGAAGATCAATGGTACGCGTTCTTTAGGTATTGCATTGGGATTGCGCAAGGCCGTTACCATGTTTTCTAGTTCCCACACTTGTCTATCTACATTCTTTGCCCATGTGATGAAGTCGGAAATGGTAGGGGAGATAGTGGAGTAGAGCCTTTCTTTCTCAATTCCATGAATTTCATTTTCGGTGGGAGAAATGAGGTGTGAGCAATCTAAGGTAGATTCGTCACTTGTAATCACTAGAACTCCAAGAGGATTCTGAGTGTTGTTGGGCTTACCTCCTGGTGGAATTGGAAGTCGACCATCTTCAATCATATCTTGAAGCACGTGTTTCAACTTGTAGCATTTTTACGTGTCATGCCCTTTGCCCCTATGGTATTCACGATCAATTTTCATCCCAAAACTTGGACTTCTTTTCGGGTTCGGGAGTAGGTCCAATGGGTTGGAGTTTACCTTGCTTCATTAACCTTTTTAGAGCGTTGGAGTACGTATCCCCAAGGTTTGTGAATTTCCTTGGTGGAGTAGTTTTCTTAGATGGCTCGAGAAGGTTAACTTCGTCAGTCTTGCTAGTAGAGCCGTATGAACGACTTGTGGACCCTTGATATCCTCGACCTACCGTTTTGGACAAGAGTCCTTTGCGGATGTCATCTTCAATTCGTGTCCCTAATACGGTTAAGTCCTTGAAAGTCTTGATGTTTTGATATCTCAAATGGTTGGCATATATGGGCTTGAGATTATCCACAAACTTTTCCACAAGAGTAGCCTCATCCGGGCGTTCAACTAGTTGAGTACTAGTCTTCCTCCACCTACTTAGGAAGTCGGTGAATCCTTCTTTGTCATTTTGGGTAAGAACCTCTAGAGTACGCATGTTGACTTGGATCTCGGCATTATCCGCGTATTGTTTCGAGAACTCAATTGCGGCGTCTTCCCAAGTAGCGGCCTTCTTGTGATCTAAAGTGTAGAACCATTGCTTCGGAATGGTGTCAAGAGATAAAGGAAAGATCCTTAAGAACATCTCGGGTTTGATGCCTTTGATAGACATGTAATCCTTGAAGGCACGGATGTGGTTCAAAGGGTTCTCATGTCCTTTAAACTTAGGGATATCCGTCATGCTAAAGTTAGTCGGCAATTTGGAATTGACGGCTTCATACTTGCGATTGTTTTCCCTATAAATGTCATCCCCCTTAAGGTACATCAATTGCTCCTCTAGGTATTGGAGTCTCTTCTCGGCTGCAGTTGTCCCTATGATAGGATTCTCATCCCCAGACTCGTCATCAGAGAAACGTAGTACTTCACCTTTAAGGGGAGGCAACCTTCCCTCTACATCAAAGATACGGCCTTCGATGAGCTCAAGGCGGACATAGGTTTGGTTTTGGGTAACTTGCATTTGGGCTAGCGCGGCTAGGATTCGATCATTACTATCTTGAATTTGCTGGAGATTTGTTTCATCACTTGATCCGGGCATCTTGGAAACTGGATAAGAGATCTGCGACGAATCAAAACACGATCGACCATTCTATCACACTTGCTAAAAGAGGAAAAGTTTTGACTCGTGAAGTGGGTGTGTGCCACTTGTGTTGAGTGGATTTTGAAGAAAGACAAGGTCTTTGAAAATGTGTGTCCTAGTCAACTATAGTGTAGTTGTAGGAGTGGACTCGAAGTGAGGTTTGAAATGGGCTTGTGGCCCGAATTTTGACACGACGAACGGACAGGGTTTTGACCGGATTTTGCGCTAATTGAAGGCCTCTTTTTTTTTTTTTTTTTTGAAATTTTTGTTTTGAAATTGGGTTTTGATTTTTGAAAATTCGTCATGATTTGTTTAGAAATGGTGATCACGCAAGGTTTACATATTTATACAAGCATTATAACGGATGTTGAGTGCATTTAGAAGGGTTTTGGTTTAAAGGGTGGGTTGCCATACCGAACCATCAAACCCGAAGTCCGTGGAGAGGCTCGTGCCAAACAAGAGTAAGGCCGATTCCTAGTCCATTTCCTCAAGTAGTGAAGGCCCTTGATACAAACAAGAGTAAGCATCATGGTATGGATGACGTCAATCGCTATCCATCCTTAGGCTTAAATAAGAATTAGGACCGTTTAGACGGGACGATTGGTCGAATGGGTTGGGTTGGGCCTAGGAAGGCCGAATAAACGATCTAGGAAGACCGAGTTATGAAAACAAACAATTGTCTTGTACAAACTTATTCCCTAACCTTGTTCAAGTTTCACCCTTGTTACACGTAAGTGTATTATCCCAGTGAGTCGCCAAACCGTGGACAGCGGGCCGCCCGGGGGCGCTTTGGTGAAGGTCGAAAAACAAGCGTTTGCATTTTGTAAGGAGTCGCCACCAATTTTTATGGGAAATTGGAACCGTTCGAATACCTCGTGCCATGTCAAGACACAAAGTAGTGACATGAACACTAAGCAATCGTTACCCTTAGCATTCTATGTTTAGAATGACTCTCGTGGATGCCAATGAACACGGGTGCTCACGGAGATCTGGAGTAAGGGGTGAGGGTACGTATTAGGAAGCTCTTTTGATCGAACACCTAATCCCGTCCGCCTCGATAGCGGCCTCTACTAATGATTAGGGAAGTTATTTATACTTGATATATCGTCGGCTATATGCATGCAATGCAACATCCAAGTTTTAATCCTAGCATGTGAGAATTAATACTAAGTCGGTTGACACGTAATTTAGCATATAATTGGGTCGAAGTTGGGATTTAATGCTCATTTACATGTGAAAACATACAAACAATAAAAGAAATATAATAATTATGAATTACAATAATGGAAATTACAATAATTACAACGGATTAGGCGATTTATGTCGAAAATACCTTTAAAACGGATAGATTGAGAAAAAGAATAAAAGAACAAAAGAAAGAATTAAATAAATCAACGAACAGGAATTAGCGTGATATTATGGATAATAGTTGATTAAACGTAGACTAATTAAACTAGGTCAAGGCAGAAACGGAGTTCGAGGACGAAACTCAACCAGAACAAAGCGCAGCGAGAGAGTCGCTGCGTCCTTTGGAATAGGCGCAGCAGACGCTGCGTCTGTTCCTTGGCTCAGTTCTGGCTGTGAAGCCGTAATTGCAAGCCGTTAATGTCGATTGGTGATTTAAAGGATTAATTGATGATATTTACTCGGATGAAAGTGATTAACGGGTTAATTACATGTGAATGATGGTCATAAAAGCGATAAACATGAATGATACGGATGTAAGCGAATTAATTACATGAAATTATGATGAAAATATTAATGAGTCCTCTATTGAAATAAGTCAATTAGGCTAAATACGACGGATATACAACGAATATGCGAATAAGCAGAGGAAAACTATATCGATGGCGAATTCCAGAAACTCAATATGAACAAATTGAATCTCTAAAATCCGGGTTTGAATTTAATGACGAAAACCCGCAAATATGAATTATAAGGGATTTAAGTCGGATTTATGATAAATAAAACATAATGATGAATGATGATTAAAATATACATGTGAATTATCAGTGACGATTATATCAAAGAATTAACGGACGAACAAATAACAAATAAAAAAGAAACGAATTACGGAGGATGAGGAAGAAGAAAAGAAGCGAGGAATGCGCGGCCTCACGAAGAGGCGCAAAGCAGAATCTACGCTCCTTCGAAGAGGCGCGGCGATTCTTGCGTCTTTTCTCGGCGTCATCTCATCGGAAATCCGCAAAAACGAGTTTTAAAGCACGGTTTTAGAAATCGGTTTTAATGGTGTTTTCGACATAAATCTTACAATGGTGATACGATAAATAAAATACAATAAATAAAAGAGGAATTATACACCCTCAGACTTACATGTTGACGAAACGAGATGAACTAAGATATCGACTAGTGAATGCTCGACGCGGATGCAAAGAGAGTGCCCTCGTAAGAGGAAAACGATTGATTAATTAAGTTGATTATTGGTGTAGTTGGTCAAATTGGTCGGTCATGCAGCGGAGAGGCTGGTACCCGGAAAGATCCGAGCTTACGTGGTCGAAAGTTCAAGCACGTAGGCGCCAATTAGTAAGAACAAAGTCTAGAATGCAAAGGGAGAAGAGAAAGGCGGACACTCGCGTGAGAAATATGAGGAACGAAGGCTCCTATTTATACTAATCACACGACGGAATTAGGGTTTCGGAGACTCTTTGGTAGTGAATCTCGGAAAGATATGAAAAAGATACGTAAAACATGCAAAGAAAGGCACGGAAAAGGCGCGGCGTTTGCGTCTCTTGGAAGAGGCGCGATGCCATTGCGTCTATTCCCGGGAGGTTTCCTCTCTTTGAAGAAAGA